>NW_024393794.1:0-46133 GCF_016617805.1 Bactrocera tryoni
CATAAAGCAAAAACTGCAGTGCATTTAAAAAAATTCTAGAATTTTACATTTAGGTATAAAACTGATTTTCTTGCATGCACACTTTTAGAAATACATAAGAAGTTGCTTCAAATCGCTAACTTTATATATTAAAGTTAATTTACCTTCTCCATCTTACTGAAATTGGCATAAAGCCAAAACGGCAGTGCATTTGGAAAATTCCAGAATTTTACATTTAGGTATAAAACCGATTTGCTTGCATGTACACATTTAGAAATCTACAAAGAATTGCTACAAAGCATTAGCTCCACATATTAAAGTTAACTAACCCTCACCATCTTACTCAAGTTGACATAATGCTAAAACGACAGTGCATTTGGAAAAATTACGGAATATTACACTTAGGTCTAAAACCGATTTTCGTGCATATACAGATTTAGAAATCCATATCAAGTTGCCTCAAATCATTAACTTTACATACTAAAGTTAAAAAACCTTCTCCATCTTACTGAAATTGGCATAAATCCAAAACGGCAGTGCATTTGGAAAATTCCAGAGTTTTACATTTAGGTATAAAACCGATTTGCTTGCATGTACACATTTAGAAATCTACAAAGAATTGCTACAAAGCATTTGCTTCACATATTAAAGTTAATTAACCCTCACCATCTTACTCAAGTTGACATAATGCTAAAACGACAGTGCATTTGGAAAAATTACAGAATATTACATCTAGGTATAAAGCCGATTTTCGTGCATATACAGATTTAGAAATCCATATCAAGTTGCTTCAAATCATTAGCTTCACATATTAAAGTTAAATAACCTTCTCCATCTTACTGAAATTGGCATAAAGCCAAAACGGCAGTGCATTTGGAAAATTCCAGAATTTTACATTTAGGTATAAAACCGATTTGCTTGCATGTACACATTTAGAAATCTACAAAGCATTAGCTCCACATATTAAAGTTAATTAACCCTCACCATCTTACTGAAGTTGACATAAAGCAAAAACTGCAGTGCATTTAAAAAAATTCTAGAATTTTACATTTAGGTATAAAACTGATTTTCTTGCATATACACATTCAGAAATCCAATATGAAGTTGCTACAAATCAGAAGCTTCACATATTAAAGTTAATTAACCTTCTTCATCTTACTGAAGTTGACATAAAGCCAAAACGTCAGTGCATTTGGAAATTTCCAGAATTTTACATTTAGGCATAAAACCGATTTGCTTGCATGTACACATTTAGAAATCTACAAAGAATTGCTACAAAGCATTAGCTCCACATATTAAAGTTAATTAACCCTCACCATCTTACTGAAGTTGGCATAAAGCTAAAACGGCAGTGCATTTGGAAAAATTCTAGAATTTTACATATAGGTATAAAACCGATTTTCGTGCATATACAGATTTAGAAATCCATATCTAGTTGCTTCAAATCATTAGCTTCACATATTAAAGTTAAATAACCTTCTCCATCTTACTGAAATTGGCATAAAGCCAAAACGGCAGTGCATTTGGAAAATTCCAGAATTTTACATTTAGGTATAAAACCGATTTGCTTGCATGTACACATTTAGAAATCTACAAAGAATTGCTACAAAGCATTAGCTCCACATATTAAAGTTAATTAACCCTCACCATCTTACTGAAGTTGGCATAAAGCCAAAACGGCAGTGCATTTGGAAAAATTCTACAATTTTACATTTAGGTATAAAACCGATTTTCGTGCATATACACATTTAGAAATCCATATCAAGTTGCTTCAAATCATTAGCTTCACATATTAAAGTTAAATAACCTTCTCCATCTTACTGAAATTGGCATAAAGCCAAAACGGCAGTACATTTGGAAAATTCCAGAATTTTACAATTAGGTATAAAACCGATTTGCTTGCATGTACACATTTAGAAATCTACAAAGAATTGCTTCAAATCATAAGCTTCACATATTAAAGTTAAATAACCTTCTCCATCTTACTGAAGTTGGCATAAAGCCAAAACGGCAGTGCATTTGGAAAAATTCTAGAATTTTACATTTAGGTATAAAACCGATTTTCGTGCATTTACACATTTAGAAATCCATATCAAGTTGCTTCAAATCATTAGCTTCACGTATTAAAATTAAATAACCTTCTCCATCTTACTGAAATTGGCATAAAGCCAAAACGGCAGTGCATTTGGAAAATTCCAGAATTTTACATTTAGGTATAAAACCGATTTGCTTGCATGTACACATTTAGAAATATACAAAGAATTGCTTCAAATCATTAGCTTCACATATTAAAGTTAAGTAACCTTCTCCATCTTACTGAAGTTGGCATAAAGCCAAAACGGCAGTGCATTTGGAAAATTCCAGAATTTTACATTTAGCTATAAAACCGATTTTCTTGCATGTACACGGTTAGAAATTCATATCAAGTTGCTTCAAATCAGTAGCTTCACATATTAAAGTTAATTAACCCTCTTCATCTTACTGAAGTTGACATAAAGCCAAAACGGCAGTGCATTTGGAAAATTCCAGAATTTTACATTTAGGTATAAAACAGATTTGCTGGCATGTACACATTTAGAAATATACAAAGAATTGCTTCAAATCATTAGCTTCACATATTAAAGTTAAGTAACCTTCTCCATCTTACTGAAGTTGGCATAAAGCCAAAACGGCAGTGCATTTGGAAAATTCCAGAATTTTACATTTAGCTATAAAACCGATTTTCTTGCATGTACACGGTTAGAAATCCATATCAAGTTGCTTCAAATCAGTAGCTTCACATATTAAAGTTAATTAACCCTCTTCATCTTACTGAAGTTGACATAAAGCCAAAACGGCAGTGCATTTGGAAAATTCCACAATTTTCCATTTACGTATAAAACCGATTTTCTTGCATGTACACTTTTAGAAATACATAAGAAGTTGCTACAAATCGCTAACTTTATATATTAAAGTTAATTTACCTTCTTCATCTTACTCAAGTTGACATAAAGCCATAACGGCAGTGCATTTGGAAAAAATTCCACAGTTTGCCATTTAGGTATAAAAGCAATTTTCTTGCATATGCACATTTAGAAGTACATACGAAGTTGCTTCAAGTCATAAGATTAACATATTAAAGTTAATTAACCTTTTTCATCTTACAGAAGTTGGCATAAAGCCAAAACGACAGTGTATTGGGAAAAATTACAGAATTTTACATTTATGTATCAACCGATTTTCTTGCAATATTCACATTTAGAAATCCACAAAGAATTGCTTCACATATCAAAGTTAATTAACCCTCACCATCTTATTTAAATTAGCATAAAGCCAAAATGGCAGTGCATTTGCAAAATTCCATAATCTTACATTTAGGTAGAAAACCGATTTTCGTGCATGTACACTTTTAGAAATCCACAACGAATTGCTTCAAATCATTAGCTTCACATATTAAAGTTAATAAACCCTCATCATCTTACTCAAGTTGACATAAAGCCACAACGGTAGTGCATTTGGAAAAAATTCCACAATTTTACATTCAGGTATAAAACCGATTTTCTTGCATATACACATTTAGAAATCCACATCAAGCTCCCTTAAATCATTAGCTTCACATATTGGAGTTAATTAGCACTCTACATCTTACTCAAGTTGACATAATGCTATAACGGCAGTCCTTTTGGAAAAATTACAGAGTTTTATATTTAGGTATAAAACCGATTTTCTTGCATATACACATTAAGAAATCCATATAAAGATGCTTCCAATCATAAGCTTCACATATTAAAGTTAATTAACACTCTACATCTTACTCACGTTGACATAAAGCTATAACGGAAGTGCATTTGGAAAAATTCTAGAATTTTACATTTAGGTAAAAAACCGATTTACTTGCATATACACATTTAGAAATCCATATTAAGTTGCTTCAAATCAGTAGCTTCACATATTAAAGTTAAATAACCTTCTCCATCTTACTGAAATTGGCATTTGGAAATTTCCAGAATTTTGCATTTAGCCATAAAACCGATTTCCTTGCATGTACACTTTTAGAAATCCACAACGAATTGCTTGAAATCATTAGCTTCACATATTAAAGTTAATAAACGCTCATCATCTTACTCAAGTTGACATAAAGCCACAACGGTAGTGCATTTGGAAAAAATTCCACAATTTTACATTCAGGTATAAAACCGATTTTCTTGCATGTACACAATTAGAAATCCATATCAAGTTGCCTATATCATTAGCTTCACATACTAAAGTTAATTAACCCTCGTGTTCTTACTCAAGTTAACATAATGCTATAAGGGTAGTGCATTTGGAAAAAATTCCAGAACTTTTCATTTAGGTATAAAACCGATTTTCTTGCATAAACACATTTAGAAATCCATATCAAGTTGCTTCAAATCATTAGATTCACATATTTAAGTAAATTAACACTCTACATCTTACTCAAGTTGACATAATGCTATAACGGCAGTGCATTTGGAAATTTCCAGAATTTTGCATTTAGGCATAAAACCGATTTCCTTGCATGAACACTTTTAGAAATCCACAACGAATTGCTTTAAATCATTAGCTTCACACATTAAAGTTAATTAACCCTCATCATATAACTCAAGTTGACATAAAGCCAAAACGGCAGTGCATTTGGAAAAATTCCCCAATTTTACATTTGGATATGAAACCGATTTTCTTGCATGTACACAATTAGAAATCCATATCAAGTTGCTTCAAATCATTAGCTTCACATACTAAAGTTAATTAACCCTCGTCATTTTACTCAAGTTGACATAATGCTATAACGGTAGTGCATTTGGAAAACATTCCAGAATTTTACATTCAGGTATAAAACCGATTTTCTTGCATAAACACATTTAGAAATCCATATCAGGTTGCTTCAAATCATTAGCTTCACATATTAAAGTAAATTAACACTCTACATCTTACTCAAGTTGACATAATGCTATAACGGCAGTGCGTTTGGAAAAATTCTAGAATTTTACATTTAGGTATAAAACCGATTTTATTGCATGTACACATGTAGAAATCCATATCAAGTTGCTTCAAATCAGTAGCTTCACATATAAAAGTTAATTAATCTTCTTCATCTTACTGAAGTTGACATAAAGCAAAAACGGCAGTGCATTTAAAAAAATTCTAGAATTTTACATTTAGGTATAAAACTGATTTTCTTGCATATACACATTCAGAAATGCAATATCAAGTTGCTTCAAATCAGAAGCTTCACATAATAAAGTTAATTAACCCTCACCATCTTACTGAAGTTGGCATAAAGCCAAAACGGCAGTGCATTTGGAAAAATTCTAGAATTATACATTTAGGTATAAAACCGATTTTCGTGCATATACACATTTAGAAATCCATATCAAGTTGCTTCAAATCATTAGCTTCACATATTAAAGTTAAATAACCTTCTCCATCTTACTGAAATTAGCATAAAGCCAAAACAGCAGTGCATTTGGAAAATTCCAGAATTTTACATTTAGGTATAAAACCGATTTTCTTGCATGTACACATTTAGAAATCCATAACAAGTTGTTTCAAATCAGTAGTTTCAAATAATAAAGTTAATTAACTTTCTTGATCTTACTGAAATTGACATAAAGCCAAAAAGTCAGTGCATTTGGAAATTTCCAGAATTTTGCATTTAGGCATAAAACCGATTTCCTTGCATGTACATTTTTAGAAATCCACAACGAATTGCTTCAAATCATTAGCTCCACATATTAAAGTTAACTAACCCTCACCATCTTACTCAAGTTGACATAAAGCCATAACGGCAATGCATTTGGAAAAGGTCCACAATTTTAGATTTAGGTATAAAACCGATTTTCTTGCACGTGCACATTTAGAAATCCATATCAAGTTGCCTTAAATCATTAACTTTACGTATTAAAGTTAATTAACATTCTTCATCTTACTGAAGTTGACATAAAGCCAAAGCGGCAGTGCATTTGGAAATTTCGAGAATTTTACATTTAGGCATAAAACCGATTCGCTTGCATGAGCAAATTAAGAAATCCACAAAGAATTGCTTCAAAGCATTAGCTTCACATATTAAAGTTAGTTAACCCCCACCATCTTACTGAAGTTGGCATAAAGCCAAAACGGCAGAGCATTTGGAAAATTCCACAATGTTACATTTAGGTATAAAACCGATTTTCTTGCATGTACGCTTTTAGAAATACATAAGAAGTTGCTTCAAATCGCTAACTTTATATATTAAAGTTAATTTACCTTCTTCATCTTACTCAAGTTGACATAAAGCCACAACGGCAGTGCATTTGGAAAAATTCCCCAATTTTACATTTAGGTATGAAACCGATTTTCTTGCATGTACACAATTAGAAATCCATACCAAGTTGCTTGAAGTCATTAGCTTCACATATTAAAGTTAATTAACCTTCTTCATCTTACTGAAGTTGACATAAAGCCAAAACGGCAGTGCATTTGGAAATTTCCAGAATTTTGCATTTAGGCATAAAACCGATTTCCTTGCATGTACACTTTTAGAAATCCACAACGAATTGCTTGAAATCATTAGCTTCACATATTAAAGTTAATAAACGCTCATCATCTTACTCAAGTTGACATAAAGTCACAACGGTAGTGCATTTGGAAAAAATTCCACAATTTTACATTCAGGTATAAAACCGATTTTCTTGCATGTACACAATTAGAAATCCATATCAAGTTGCTTCAAATCATTAGCTTCACATACTAAAGTTAATTAACCCTCGTCATCTTACTCAAGTTGACATAAAGCCACAACGGCAGTGCATTTGGAAAAATTCCACAATTTTACATTCAGGTATGAAACCGATTTTCTTGCATGTACACAATTAGAAATCCATATCAAGTTGCTTGAAGTCATTAGCTTCACATATTAAAGTTAATTAACCTTCTTCATCTTACTGAAGTTGACATAAAGCCAAAACGGCAGTGCATTTGGAAATTTCGAGAATTTTGCATTTAGGCATAAAACCGATTTCCTTGCATGTACACTTTTGGAAATCCACAACGAATTGCTTTAAATCATTAGCTTCACACATTAAAGTTAATTAACCCTCATCATATAACTCAAGTTGACATAAAGCCAAAACGGCAGTGCATTTGGAAAAATTCCCCAATTTTACATTTGGATATGAAACCGATTTTCTTGCATGTACACAATTAGAAATCCATATCAAGTTGCTTCAAATCATTAGCTTCACATACTAAAGTTAATTAACCCTCGTCATTTTACTCAAGTTGACATAATGCTATAACGGTAGTGCATTTGGAAAACATTCCAGAATTTTACATTCAGGTATAAAACCGATTTTCTTGCATAAACACATTTAGAAATCCATATCAGGTTGCTTCAAATCATTAGCTTCACATATTAAAGTAAATTAACACTCTACATCTTACTCAAGTTGACATAATGCTATAACGGCAGTGCGTTTGGAAAAATTCTAGAATTTTACATTTAGGTATAAAACCGATTTTATTGCATGTACACATGTAGAAATCCATATCAAGTTGCTTCAAATCAGTAGCTTCATATAAAAGTTAATTAATCTTCTTCATCTTACTGAAGTTGACATAAAGCAAAAACGGCAGTGCATTTAAAAAAATTCTAGAATTTTACATTTAGGTATAAAACTGATTTTCTTGCATATACACATTCAGAAATGCAATATCAAGTTGCTTCAAATCAGAAGCTTCACATATTAAAGTTAATTAACCTTCTTCATCTTACTGAAGTTGACATTAAGCCAAAACGGCAGTGCATTTGGAAATTTCCATAATTTTGCATTTAGGCATAAAACCGATTTCCTTGCATGTACACTTTAAGAAATCAACAACGAATTGCTTCAAATCAAAAGCTCCACATATTAAAGTTAACTAACCCTCACCATCTAACTCAAGTTGACATATAGCCATAACGGCAGTGCATTTGGAAAAAGTCCACAATTTAAGATTTAGGTATAAAACCGATTTTCTTGCATGTACACATTTAGAAATCCATATCAAGTTGCCTCAAATCATTATCTTTACATATTTTACATATTAAAGTTAATTAACCTTTTTCATCTTACTGAAGTTGACATAAAGCCAAAACGGCAGTGCATTTGGAAATTTCCAGAATTTTACATTTAGGCATAAAACCGATGTGCTTGCATGTACACATTTAGAAATCTACAAAGCATTAGCTCCACATATTAAAGTTAATTAACCCTCACCATCTTACTGAAGTTGGCATAAAGCCAAAACGGCAGTGCATTTGGAAAAATTCTAGAATTTTACATTTAGGTAGAAAACCGATTTTCTTGCATATACACATTTAGAAATCCAAATCAAGTTGCTTCAAATCATTAGCTTCACATATTAAAGTTAAATAACCTTCTCCATCTTACTGAAATTGGCATAAAGCCAAAAAGGCAGTGCATTTGGAAAATTCCAGAATTTTACATTAAGGTATAAAACCGATTTGCTTGCATGTACACATTTAGAAATCTACAAAGAATTGCTACAAAGCATTGGCTCCACATATTAAAGTTAATTAACCCTCACCATCTTACTCAAGTTGACATAATGCTAAAACGACAGTGCATTTGGTAAAATTACAGAATATTACATTTAGGTATATAACCGATTTTCTTGCATGTACACTTTTAGAAATACATAAGAAGTTGCTTCAAATCGCTAACTTTATATATTAAAGTTAATTTACCTTCTTCATCTTACTCAAGTTGACATAAAGCCATAACGTCAGTGCATTTGGAAAAAATTCCACAATTTGTCATTTAGGTATAAAAGCAATTTTTTTGCATATGCACATTTAGAAATACATACGAAGTTGCTTCAAATCATAAGATTAACATATTAAAGTTAATTAACCTTTTTCATCTTACAGAAGTTGGCATAAAGCCAAAACGACAGTGCATTGGGAAAAATTACAGAATTTTACATTTATGTATCAACCGATTTTCTTGCAATATTCACATTTGGAAATCCACAAATAATTGCTTCACATATAAAAGTTAATTAACCCTCACCATCTTATTTAAAATAGCATAAACCCAAAACGGCAGTGCATTTGGAAAATTCCATAATCTTACATTTAGGTATAAAACCGATTTTCTTGCATGCACACTTTTAGAAATACATAAGAAGTTGCTTCAAATTGCTAACTTTATATATTAAAGTTAATTTACCTTCTTCATCTTACTCAAGTTGACATTAAGCCAAAACGGCAGTGCATTCGGAAAAAATTCCACAATTTGACATTTAGGTATAAAAGCAATTTTCTTGCATATGCACATTTAGCAATACATACGAAGTTGCTTCAAATCATAAGATTAACATATTAAAATTAATTAACACTCTTCATCTTACAGAAGTTGGCATAAAGCCAAAACGACAGTGCATCGGGAAAAATTACAGAATTTTACATGTACGTATCAACCAATTTTCTTGCAATATTCACATTTAGAAATCCACAAAGAATTGCTTCACATATCAAAGTTAATTAACCCTCACCAACTTACTCAAGTTGACATAAAGCCATTACGGCAGTGCATTTGGAAAAAGTCTACAATTTTAGATTTAGGTGAAAAACCGATTTTCTTGCATATACACATTTAGAAATCCATATCAAGTCGCCTCAAATCATTAACTTTACGTATTAAAGTTAATTAACCCTCACCGTCTTACTCAAGTTGACATAATGCTAAAACGACAGTGCATTTGGAAAAATTACAGAATATTACATTTAGGCATAAAACCGATTCGCTTGCATGTGCACATTTAGAAATCCACAGATAATTGCCTCAAGTCATTAGCTTAACATATTAAAGTTAATTAACCTTCTTCATCTTACAGAAGTTGGCATAAAGCCAAAACGGCAGTGCTTTGGGAAAAATTACAGAATTTTACATCTAGGTATAAAACCGATTTTCTTGTAATATACACAATTACTAATCCACAAGTAATTGCTTCAAATCATTAGCTTTACATATTTTATTTAATTAATTCTCACCATCTTACTCAAGGTCACATATGGCTAAAACGGCAGTGCATTTGGAAAAATTCTAGAATTTTACATTTAGGTATAAAACTGATTTTCTTGCATATACACATTTAGAAATCCATATCAAGTTGCTTCAAATCATTAGCTTCACATACTAAAGTTAATTAACCCTCGTCATCTTACTGAAGTTGACATAAAGCCAAAACGGCAGTGCATTTGGAAATTTCCAGAATTTTGCATTTAGGCAAAAAACTAATTTCCTTGCATGTTCACATTTAGAGATCCACAACGAATTGCTTCAAATCATTAGCTTCACATATTAAGGTTATTTAATTTTCTTCATCTTACAGAAGTTGGCATAGAGCAAAAACGGCGGTGCATTGGGAAAAATTCCACAATTTTACATTTAGGTATAAAAGCAATTTTCTTGCATATGCACATTTAGAAATACATACGAAGTTGCTTCAAATCATAAGTTTCACATATTAAAGTTAATTAACTTTTTTCATCTTATAGAAGTTGGCATAAAGCCAAAACGGTAATGCCAAATTTCTAGAATTTTCCATTTAGTCAAAATACCAATTTCCTTGCATGTTCACATTAAGAAATCCACAACGAATTGCTTAAAATCATAAGCTCCACATATTAAAGTTAACTAACCCTCACCATCTTACTCAAGTTAACATAAAGCCAGAATTTTAAATTAAGGTATAAAACCGATTTTCTTGCATGTACACGGTTAGAAATCCATATCAAGTTGCCTCAAATCATTAGGTTCACATATTAAAGTTAATTTACCCTATTCATTTTACAGAAGTTGGCATAGAGCCAGAACGACAGTGCATTTGGAAAAATTCCACAATTTTACATTTAGGTATAAAACCGATTTTCTTTCATCTACACAATTAAAAATCCATACCAAGTTGCTTCAAATCATGAGCTTCACATATTAAAGTTAATTAGCACTCTACATCTTACTCATGTTGACATAAAGCCACAACGGCAGTGCATTTGGAAAAATTCCCCAATATTACATTTAGGTATGCAACCGATTTTCTTGCATGTACACAATTAGAAATCCATATCAAGTTGCTTCAAATCATTAGCTTTACATACTAAAGTTAATTAACCCTCCTCATCTTACTGAAGTTGACATAAAACCAAAACGGCAGTGCATTTGAAAATTTCCAGAATTTTACATTTAGGCAAAAAACTAATTTCCTTGCATGTTCACATTTAGAAATCCACAACGAATTGCTTCAAATCATTAGCTTCACATATTAAAGTTAATTAACCTTCTTCATCTTACAGAAGTTGGCATAAAGCCAAAACGGCAGTGCATTGGGAAAAATTCCACAATTTTACATTTAGGTATAAAAGCAATTTTCTTGCATATGCACATTTAAAAATACATACGAAGTTGCTTCAAATCATAAGTTTAACATATTAAAGTTAACTAACTTTTTTCATCTTATAGAAGTTGGCATAAAGCCAAAACGGTAATGCATTTGGAAATTTCTAGAATTTTCCATTTAGGCAAAATACCAATTTCCTTGCATGTTCACATTTAGAAATCCACAACGAATTGCTTCAAATCATAAGCTCCTCATATTAAAGTTAACTAACCCTCACCCTCTTACTCAAGTTAACATAAAGCCAGAATTTTAAATTAAGGTATAAAACCGATTTTCTTGCATGTACACGGTTAGAAATCCATATCAAGTTGCCTCAAATCTTTAGCTTCACATAATGAAATTAATTAACCTTCTTCATATTACAGATGTCATGAAACCAAAACAGCAGTGCATTTGGAATAATTCCACAATTTTACCTTTAGGTATAAAACCGATTTTCTTGCATATACACATTTAAAAATCCACAACGAATTGCCTCAAATCATTAGCTTAACATATTAAAATTAATTAACCTACTTCATCTTACAGAAGTTGGCATAAAGCCTAAACGGCAGTGCATTGGGAAAAATTACAGAATTTTACATTAAAGTATAAAACCGATTTTCTTGCATATGCACATTTAGAAATACATACGAAGTTGCTTCAAATCATAAGATTTCCATATTAAAGTTAATTAACCTTTTTCATCATACAGAAGTTGGCATAAAGCCAAAATGACAGTGCATTGGGAAAAATTACAGAATTTTACATTTATGTATAAACCGATTTTCTTGCAATATTCGCATTTTGAAATCCACAAAGAATTGCTTCACATATTAAAGTTAATTAACACTCACCATCTTACTAAAGTTGGCATAAGGCCAAAACGGCAGTGCATTTGGAAAAATTCTCAATTATACATTTAGGTATAAAACCGATTTTCTTGCACTTGCATATTTAAAAATCCATACCAAGTTACTTCAAATCGTTAACTTCATATATTAAAGTTAAATTACCTTCTTCATCTTACTGAAGTTGGCATAAAGCCAAAACGGCAGTGCATTTTGAAAAATTCCAGAATTTTACATTTAGGTATAAAACCGATTTTCTTGCATGTACACATATAGAAATACATATCAAATTGCCTCAAATAATTAACTTTACACATTAAAGTTAATTAACCTTCTTCATCTTTCAGAAGTTGGCGTGAAAACAAAACGACAAAATCAAGTTGCTTCAAATCATTAGCTTCACATATTATAGTTAATTATTCTTCATCATCTTACTGAAGTTGCCATAAAGCCAAAACGGCAGTGCATTTGGAAAATTCCACAAATTTACGTTTAGGTATAAAACCGATTTTCTTGCATGTACACGGTAAAAAATACATATCAAGTTCCCTCATATCATTAGCTTCACATATTAAAGTAAATTAACTTTCTGCATCTTACAGAAGTTGGCATGAAACCAAAACGACAGTGCATTTAGAAAAATTCCACATTTTTACATTTAGGTATAAAACTAATTTTCTTGCATATACACATTTAGAAATCCATATCAAGTTGTTTCAAATCATTAGCTTCACATATTATAGTTAATTATTCTTCATCATCTTACTGAAGTTGGCATAAAGCCAAAACGGCAGTGCATTTGGAAAATTCCAGAATTTTACATTTAGTTGTAAAACCGATTTTCTTGCATGTACACGGTTAGAAATCCATATCAAATTCCCTCATATCATTAGCTTCACATATTAAAGTTAATTAACCCTCACCACCTTACTGAAGTTGGCATAAAGCCAAAACGGCAATGCATTTGGAAATTTTCAGAATTTACATTTGGGTGTAACACCGATTTTCTTGCATGTACACGTTTAGAAATCCATATCAAGTTCCCTCAAATCATTAGCTTCGCATATTAAAGTTAATTAACCTTCTTCATCTTACAGAAGTTGGCATGAAACCAAAACAACAGTGCATTTGGAAAAATTCCACAATTTTACATTTAGGCATAAAACCGATTTCCTTGCATGCACACATTTAGAAATCCACAACGAATTGTTTTAAATCATAAGCTCCACATATTAAAGTTAACTAACCCTCACCATCTTACTTAAGTTAACATAAAGCCATAACGGCAGTGCATTTAGAAAAAGTCCACAATTTTAGATTTAGGTATAAAACTGATTTTCTTGCATATACACATTTAGAAATCCATATCAAGTTGCTTCAAATCATTAGCTTCACATATTAAAGTTAATTAACCTTCTTCATCTTACAGAAGTTGGCATGAAACCAAAACGATAGTGTATTTGGAAAAATGCCACAATTTTACATTTAGGTATTAAACCGATTTTCTTGCATGTACACTTTTAGAAATATAAATGAAGTTGCTTCAAATCATTAACTTTACATATTAAAGTTAATTAACTTTCTTCTTCTTACTAAAGTTGACATAAAGCCATACCGGCAATGCATTTGGAAAAAATTCCACAATTTGAAATTAAGGTATAAAACCGATTTTCTTGCATATGCACATTTAGAAATACATATGAAGTTGCTTCAAATCATAAGATTAACATATTAAAGTTAATTAACCTTTTTCATCTTACAGAAGTCTGCATAAAGCCAAAACGACAATGCATTGGGAAATATTACAGAATTTTATATTTAGGTATCAAAACGATTTTCTTGCATGTACACATTTAGAAACCCATATCAAGTTGCTTCAAATCATAAGCTTTACATATTAAAATTAATTAACACTCTTCATCTTACTCAAGTTGACATAATGCTATACCGGCAGTGCATTTGCATGTACACGGTTAGAAATCCATATCAAGTTCCCTCAAATCATTAGCTTCACATATTAAAGTTAATTATTCTTCTGCATCTTACAGAAGTTGGCATGAAACCAAAAGGACAGTGCATTTGGAAAAATTCCACAATTTTACATTTAGGCATAAAACCGATTTCCTTGCATGTACACATTTAGAAATCCACAACGAATTGCTTTAAATCATTAGCTCCACATATTAAAGTTAACTAACCCTCACCATCTTACTCAAGTTAACATAAAGCCATAACGGCAGTGGATTTGGAAATTTCCAGAATTTTACATTTCGGCATAAAACCGATTTCCTTGCATGTACACATTTAGAAATCCACAACGAATTGCTTTAAATCATTAACTCCACATATTAAAGTTAACTAACCCTCACCATCTTACTCAAGTTGACATAAAGCCATAACGGCAGTGCATTTGGAAATTTCCAAAATTTTACATTTAGTTATAAAACTAATTTTCTTGCATAAACACATTTAGAAATCCATATCAAGTTGCTTCAAATCATTAGCTTCACATATTATAGTTAATTATTCTTCATCATCTTACTGAAGTTGGCATAAAGCCAAAACGGCAGTGCATTTGAAAAATTCCACAAATTTACGTTTAGGTATAGAACCGATTTTCTTGCATGTACACGGTAAAAAATCCATATCAAGTTCCCTCATATCATTAGCTTCACATATTAAAGTTAATTAACCTTCTGCATCTTACAGAAGTTGGCATGAAACCAAAACGACAGTGCATTTGGAAAAATTCCACATTTTTACATTTAGGTATAAAACTAATTTTCTTGCATATACACATTTAGAAATCCATATCAAGTTGTTTCAAATCATTAGCTTCACATATTATAGTTAATTATTCTTCATCATCTTACTGAAGTTGGCATAAAGCCAAAATGGCAGTGCATTTGGAAAATTCCAGAATTTTACATTTAGTTGTAAAACCGATTTTCTTGCATGTACACGGTTAGAAATCCATATCAAATTCCCTCATATCATTAGCTTCACATATTAAAGTTAATTAACCCTCACCACCTTACTGAAGTTGGCATAAAGCCAAAACGGCAATGCATTTGGAAATTTTCAGAATTTACATTTGGGTGTAACACCGATTTTCTTGCATGTACACGTTTAGAAATCCATATCAAGTTCCCTCAAATCATTAGCTTCGCATATTAAAGTTAATTAACCTTCTTCATCTTACAGAAGTTGGCATGAAACCAAAACGACAGTGCATTTGGAAAAATTCCACAATTTTACATTTAGGCATAAAACCGATTTCCTTGCATGTACACATTTAGAAATCCACAACGAATTGCTTTAAATCATTAGCTCCACATATTAAAGTTAACTAACCCTCACCATCTTACTCAAGTTAACATAAAGCCAAACGGCAGTGCATTTGGAAAAAGTCCACAATTTAAATTTAGGTATAAAACCGATTTTCTCTCATATACACATTTAGAAATCCATACCAGGTTGCTTCAAATCATTAGCTTCTCATAATAAAGTTAGTTAACCTTCTTCATCTTACAGAAGTTGGCATGAAACCAAAACGACAGTGCATTTGGAAAAATTCCACAATTTTACATTTAGGCATAAAACCGATTTCCTTGCATGCACACATTTAGAAATCCACAACGAATTGCTTTAAATCATAAGCTCCACATATTAAAGTTAACTAACCCCCACCATCCTACTTAAGTTAACATAAAGCCATAACGGCAGTGCATTTAGAAAAAGTCCACAATTTTAGATTTAGGTATAAAACTGATTTTCTTGCATATACACATTTAGAAATCCATATCAAGTTGCTTCAAATCATTAGCTTCTCATATTAAAGTTAGTTAACCTTCTTCATCTTACAGAAGTTGGCATGAAACCAAAACGACAGTGCATTTGGAAAAATTCCACAATTTGAGATTTAGGTATAAAACTGATTTTCTTGCATATACACATTTAGAAATCCACAGCGAATTGCTTTAAATCATTAGCTCCACATATTAAAGTTAACTAACCCTCACCATCTTACTCAAGTTAACATAAAGCCATAACGGCAGTGCATTTGGAAAAAGTCCTCAATTTGACATTTACGTATAAAATCAATTTTCTTGCATATGCACATTTAGAAATACATATGGAGTTGCTTCAAATCATAAGATTAACATATTAAAGTTAATTAACCTTTTTCATCTTACAGAAGTTGGCATGAAACCAAAACGACAGTGCATTTGGAAAAATTCCACAATTTTAAATTTAGGCATAAAACCGATTTCCTTGCATGCACACATTTAGAAATCCACAACGAATTGCTTTAAATCATAAGCTCCACATATTAAAGTTAACTAACCCTCACCATCTTACTTAAGTTAACATAAAGCCAAACGGCAGTGCATTTGGAAAAAGTCCACAATTTAAATTTAGGTATAAAACCGATTTTCTCTCATATACACGTTTAGAAATCCATATCAAGTTCCCTCAAATCATTAGCTTCGCATATTAAAGTTAATTAACCTTCTTCATCTTACAGAAGTTGGCATGAAACCAAAACGACAGTGCATTTGGAAAAATTCCACAATTTTACATTTAGGCATAAAACCGATTTCCTTGCATGTACACATTTAGAAATCCACAACGAATTGCTTTAAATCATTAGCTCCACATATTAAAGTTAACTAACCCTCACCATCTTACTCAAGTTAACATAAAGCCAAACGGCAGTGCATTTGGAAAAAGTCCACAATTTAAATTTAGGTATAAAACCGATTTTCTCTCATATACACATTTAGAAATCCATACCAGGTTGCTTCAAATCATTAGCTTCTCATAATAAAGTTAGTTAACCTTCTTCATCTTACAGAAGTTGGCATGAAACCAAAACGACAGTGCATTTGGAAAAATTCCACAATTTTACATTTAGGCATAAAACCGATTTCCTTGCATGCACACATTTAGAAATCCACAACGAATTGCTTTAAATCATAAGCTCCACATATTAAAGTTAACTAACCCTCACCTTCTTACTCAAGTTGGCATAAAGCCATAATGGCAGTGCATTTAGAAAAAGTCCACAATTTTACATTTAGGTATAAAACTGATTTTCTTGCATATACACATTTAGAAATCCATATCAAGTTGCTTCAAATCATTAGCTTCCCATATTAAAGTTAGTTAACCTTCTTTATCTTACAGCAGTTGGCATGAAACCAGAACGACAGTGCATTTGGAAAAATTCCACAATTTTACATTTAGGCATAAAACCGATTTCCTTGCATGTACACATTTAGAAATCCACAACGAATTGCTTTAAATCATTAGCTCCACATATTAAAGTTAACTAACCCTCACCATCTTCCTCAAGTTAACCTTAAGCCATAACGGCAGTGCATTTGGAAAAAGTCCACAATTTTAGATTTAGGTATAAAACTGATTTTCTTGCAAATACACATTTAGAAATCCATATCAAGTTGCTTCAAATCATTAGCTTCACATATTAACGTTAATTAACCTTCTTCATCTTACAGAAGTTGGCATGAAACCAAAACGATAGTGTATTTGGAAAAATGCCACAATTTTACATTTAGGTATAAAACCGATTTTCTTGCATGTACACTTTTAGAAATACATAAGAAGTTTCTTCAAATCGCTAGCTTCATATATTAAAGTTAATTAACCCTCACCACCTTACTGAATTTGGCATAAAGCTAAAACGGCAGTGCATTTGGAAATTTCCAGAATTTTACATTTAGGTATAACACCGATTTTCTTGCATATACACATTTAGAAATCCATATCAAGTTCCCTCAAATCATAAGCTTCACATATTAAAGTTAATTAACCTTCTTCATTTTACAGAAGTTGCCATGAAACCAAAACGACAGTGCATTTGGAAAAATTCCACAATTTTACATTTGGGCATAAAACCGATTTCATTGCATGTACACATTTAGAAATCCACAACGAATTGCTTTAAATCATTAGCTAGGCATATTAAAGTTAACTAACCCTCACCATCTTACTCAAGTTGACATAAAGCCATAACGGCAGTGCATTTGGAAAAAGTGCACATTTTTTGATTTAGGTATAAAACCGATTTTCTTGCATGTACACATTTAGAAATCCATATCAAGTTGCCTCAAATCTTTAACATTATATATAAAAGTTAATTAACCTTCTTCATCTTACTCAAGTTGACATAAAGCCAAAACGGCAGTGCATTTGGAAATTTCCAGAATTTTACATTTAAGCATAAAACCGATTTCCTTGCATGTACACATTTAGAAATCCACAAAGAATTGCTTCAAAGCATTAGCTTCACATATTAAAGTTAATTAACCCTCACCACCTTACTGATGTTGGCATAAAGGCAAAACGGCAGTGCATTGGAAAAATTTACAGAATTTCACATTTAGGTGTAAAACCGATTTTCTTTCATATACACATTAAGAAATCCATATCAAGTTGCTTCAAATCATTAGCTTCACATATTAGAGTTAAATAACCTTCTCCATTTTACTGAAGTTGGCATAAAGCCAAAACGGAAAATTGAAAAAACATTTGGAAAAATTCTAGAATTTTACATTTAGGTATAAAACCGATTTTCTTGCATATACACATTTAGAAATCCATATCAAGTTGTCTCAAATTAATAGCTCCACATATGTAAGTTAATTAACCCTCACCACCTTACTAAAGTTGGCATAAAGCCAAAACGGCAGTGCATTTGGAAATTTCCAGAATTTTACATTTAGGTATAAAACCGATTTTCTTGCATGTACACGGTTAGAAATCCATATCAAGTTCCTTCAAATCATTAGCTTCACATATTAAAGTTAATTAACCTTCTGCATCTTACAGAAGTTGGCATGAAACCAAAACGACAGTGCATTTGAAAAAATTCCATAATTTTGCATTTAGGTATAAAACCGATTTTCTTGCATGTACACTTTTAGAAATACATAAGAAGTTGCATCAAATTATTAACTTTATATATTAAAGTTAATTAACCTTCTTCATCTTACGGAAGTTGGCATGAAACCAAAACCACAGTGCATTTGGAAAAATTCCACAATTTTACATTTAGGCATAAAACCGATTTCCTTGCATGTACACATTTAGAAATCCACAACGAATTGCTTTAAATCATTAGCTCCACATAATAAAGTTAACTAACCGTCACCATTTTACTCAAGTTAACATAAAGCCATAACGGCAGTGCATTTGGAAAAAGTCCACAATTTTAGATTTAGGTATAAAACCGATTTTCTTGCATATACACATTTAGAAATCCATATGGAGTTGCTTGAAATCATAAGATTAACATATTAAAGTTAATTAACCTTCAACATCTTACTCAAGTTGACATAAAGCCAAAACGACAGTGCATTGGGAAAAATTACAGAATTTTACATTTATGTATAAAACCGGGTTTGTTTTCATGTACACATTTAGAAATCCATATCAAATTGCCTCAAATCATTAACTTTACATATTAAAGTTAATTAATCCTCATCATCTTACTCAAGTTGACATAAAGCCAAAACGGCAGTGCATTTGGAAAAATTCCACAATTTTTCATTAAGGTATAAAACCGAATTTCTGGCATGTTCACATTTAGAAATCCATATCAAGTTGCTCCAGATCATTAACTTCACATATTAAAATAAATTACCCTTCATCATCTTACAGAAGTTCGCATAAAGCAGAAACGGCAGTGCATTTGGAAATATTCCACAACTTTACATTTAGGTATAAAACCGATATTCCGGCATGTACGCATTTAGAAATCCATATCAAGTTGCTTCAAATCATTAACTTTACATATTAAAGTTAATTAACCTTCAACATCTTACTCAAGTTGACATAAAGCCAAAACGACAGTGCATTGGGAAAAATTACAGAATTTTACATTTATGTATAAAACCGGGTTTGTTTTCATGTACACATTTAGAAATCCATATCAAATTGCCTCAAATCATTAACTTTACATATTAAAGTTAATTAATCCTCATCATCTTACTCAAGTTGACATAAAGCCAAAACGGCAGTGCATTTGGAAAAATTCCACAATTTTTCATTAAGGTATAAAACCGAATTTCTGGCATGTTCACATTTAGAAATCCATATCAAGTTGCTCCAGATCATTAACTTCACATATTAAAATAAATTACCCTTCATCATCTTACAGAAGTTCGCATAAAGCAGAAACGGCAGTGCATTTGGAAATATTCCACAACTTTACATTTAGGTATAAAACCGATATTCCGGCATGTACGCATTTAGAAATCCATATCAAGTTGCTTCAAATCATTAGCTTCATATATTAATGTTAATTTACCTTCTTCATCTTACTCAAGTTGACATAAAGCCATAACGGCAGTGCATTTGGAAAAAATTCCTCAATTTGACATTTAGGTATAAAATCAATTT
Organism: Bactrocera tryoni; assembly: GCF_016617805.1. Classification (NCBI taxonomy): domain Eukaryota; kingdom Metazoa; phylum Arthropoda; class Insecta; order Diptera; family Tephritidae; genus Bactrocera; species Bactrocera tryoni. Next base: position 20,679 of record NW_024393794.1, read on the forward strand.
TCTTGCATAAGCACATTTAGAAATACATATGGAGTTGCTTGAAATCATAAGATTAACATATTAAAGTTAATTAACCTTCAACATCTTACTCAAGTTGACATAAAGCCAAAACGACAGTGCATTGGGAAAAATTACAGAATTTTACATTTATGTATAAAACCGGGTTTGTTTTCATGTACACATTTAGAAATCCATATCAAATTGCCTCAAATCATTAACTTTACATATTAAAGTTAATTAATCCTCATCATCTTACTCAAGTTGACATAAAGCCAAAACGGCAGTGCATTTGGAAAAATTCTAGACTCTTACATTTAGGTATAAAACCGATTTTCTTGCATATACAGTGAAACTTCGATAAGTCGTAACCTCGATAAGCGAAAAACCTTAATAGCTCATAGTATTTCTTCGGTCCCTAGAAAAATTCGCGAAAAATGCATGTATTTCAGTCCCTTTGATAACTCGTATTTTTCTTGAGACAAAAATTGAAAGATGTGTATCAAAAGCCCCTACAACTGGTATTTTTTTATTTCACAAAAAACCGTACTTGACGAAAAAAAAGCACGTTTTTTAACCGTTATTATTTTACAGTTACGCTTATTCATACACTTTGTTTTGTTTTCTACAACTAGCGTAGATTAGTATCTATTAGGACGCAAGTTGTCAAGTTCTCGTAAGTGCAAAATATTGCCAATTAAAAAAGAAATGTAATTATTCTTGCCGTAAAAAATGGTGAAAAACAAGTAGAAATTGCGAAAAGGTTCGGTATTGCGCCATCTACTATCACATCAATTTTGAAACAAAGTGATCTGTATTTGAGTTTGCCCTCAAACACCAAACGTAAGCACCAAAAATTACCAGAATACCCGGAATTAGAAAAGAGAGTACTCACTTGGTTTTTGCAATGCCGAGAATCTAATACTATTCCAGTTGGAGGACATTTACTAAAAGAAAAAGCAAAGGTGTATGCCGCAAAATTGGGCTTAACACAATTCAACGCAAGTAATGGCTGGTTGGACAATTTCAAGAAGAGAAATAATGTTAGTTTCAAAAAAGTTTGCGGTGAAAGCGCGGCCGTTGATGATGAAGTGTGCGTTCAATGGAGAGAAAACATTCAAAAGTTAATAGAGAATTATGAGCCCAAGAATATTGTCAACGCAGATGAAACGGGTCTTTTTTACAAGTGTCTTTCTGATCGCACTTTGTCTTTAAAAGGCCAAAGTTGTCATGGTGGCAAATTGAGCAAGGATCGTCTTACTCTGTTGCTTGCTGCAAATATGGATGGGTCAGAAAAATTTAAACCATTAATGATTGGTAAATCCATGAAACCCAGATGCTTTAAAAACATCAAGACGTTCCCTATGCTTTATCGTGCAAATTCAAAGTCATGGATGACACGTAATTTATTTCTTGAATGGCTACAATTGGTGAACCAACAAATGAAAAAACAAAATAGAAAGATTTTATTATTTATTGATAATTGCACCGCCCACACTGCAATGGAACCTTTGAGCAATGTGCAGACTGAATTTCTCCCACCTAACACCACTTCAGTTTTGCAACCACTCGACAAAGGCGTAATCAAAAGTTTCAAAACATTGTACCGTAAAGAAGTTGTTGTTAAACTGCTTGAAAGCATCGAGGAAAAAAAGGATTATTCCATTTCGATTTATGATGCAATGAATATTGCTCATAAAGCCTGGACAAATGTCAGTAAATCGACTATTAAAAACTGTTTTCGAGCTTGCGGGTTTGTTAAGGATCAAAATGTAGTCATAATCAGCGAAGATGTACTTCACATAGCAGAGTGGGCTCGTGTTCCAAAAAATGCAGAAACACGTGTAAACTTTGATGACTTCATTCATGTTGATGACGAGTTGTTGATTACTGGAAGCCTCAATGATGATGAAATTCTGGGTTTCGAAAACATCGACGATGAAAACGATGAAACATTTGAAATTCCCTGAGTTTCCACAAAGGTTGCGAAAGCCTCAATTGAAAATTTGCGTCTTTTTTCATGGCATCAAATGTTGAAGACTCTATTTTTAATGACATTGTAAACATTGATAATGCCATAGATAAAATACGCCAAAATAATGTCCGTCAAAAACATATTACGGATTTCTTTTAAAATGAACACTTTTCATAATTTTTTTTTACAATTTTTCAAAATACATAAATACATATATTGATTGAATAACATATGTACTTTATATGTTAAAATTTAAATATGTTTGTACAATCATTTATTGTTTTTTATGTAAAATTGAAAAAATAAATAAAAAAAGTCTATAATTCGTATAATCTGTATGTTGCCTCTATAAGTTGTATAAACTTGAAAAACTCCATAACTCGTATTTAAATTGTGGTCCCATGCAAATACGAGTTATCGAAGCTTCACTGTACACATTTAGAAATCCATATCAAGTTGCTTCAAATCATTAGCTTCACACATTAAAGTTAAATAACCTTCTCCATCTTACTGAAGTTGGCATAAAGCCAAAACGACAGTGCATTGGGAAAAATTACAGAACTTTACATTTATGTATAAAACCGATTTTCTTGCATGTACACATTTAGAAATCCATACCAAGTTGCTTCAAATCATAAGCTTTACATATTAAAATTAATTAACACTCTACATCTTACTCAAGTTGACATAATGCTATAACGGCAGTGAATTTGGAAAAATTCTAAAATTTTACATTTAGGTATAAAACCGATTTTCTTGCATGTATACATTCAAAAGTCCACGAAGAATTGCATCAAAGCATTAGCTTCACATATTAAAGTAAATTAACCCTCACAACCTTACTGAAGTTAGCTTAAAGCCAAAACGGCAGTGCATTTGGAAAAATTCTAGAATTTTACATTTAGGTATAAAACCGATTTTCTTGCATATACACATTTAAAAATCCGTATTAAGTTGCTTCAAATCATAAGCTTCGCATATTAAAATTAATTAACACTCTTCATCTTACAGAAGTTGGCATGAAACCAAAACGACAGTGCATTTGGAAAAATTCCACAATTTTACATCTAGGTATTAAACCGATTTTCTTGCATGTACACTTTTAGAAATATAAATGAAGTTGCTTCAAATCATTAACTTCATATATTAAAGTTAATTTACCTTCTTCATCTTACTCAAGTTGACATAAAGCCATAACGGCAGTGCCTTTGGAAAAAATTCCACAATTTGACATTTAGGTATAAAACCGATTTTCTTGCATATGCACATTTAGAAATACATATGAAGTTGCTTTAAATCATAAGATTTACATATTAAAGTTAAATAACCTTTTTCATCTTACAGAAGTTGGCATAAAGCCAAAACATGCATTGGGAAAAATTACAGAATTTTACATTTATGTATAAAACCGATTTTCTTGCATGTACACATTTAGTAATCCATATCAAGTTGCTTCAAATCATTAGCTTCAAATATTAAAGTTAAATAACCTTCTTCATCTTACTCAAGGTGACATAAAGCGAAAACGGTAGTGCATTTGGAAATTTCCAGAATTTACATTTAGGTATAAAACCGATTTTCGTGCATGTACCTGGTTAGAAATCCACATCAAGTTCCCTCAAATCATAACCTTAACATATTAAAGTTAATTAACACTCTACATCTTACTCAAGTTGACATAAAGCCATAACGGCAGTGCATTTGAAAAAAATTCCACAATTTAACATTTAGGTTTAAAAGCAATTTTCTTGCATATGCACATTTAGAAATACATATGAAGTTTCTTCAAATCATAAGATTAACATATTAAAGTTAATTAACCTTTTTCATTTTACAGAAGTTGGCATAAAGCCAAAACGACAGTGCATTGGGAAATGTTACAGAATTTTATATTTAGACATAAAACCGATTTTCTTGCATATACACATTTAGAAATCCCTCAACATCTTACTCAAGTTAACATAAAGCCATAACGGCAGTGCATTTGAAAAACGTCCACAATTTTAGATTAAGTATAAAACCGATTTTCTTGCATAAACATTTAGAAATCCGTGTTAAGTTGCTTCATATCATTAGCTTCACATATTAAAGCTAATTAACCCTCATTATCTCACTCAAGTTGACCAAAAGCTAAAACGGCAATGCATTTGGAAAAATTCCACAATTTTACATTTAGGTATAAAAACTATTTTCTTGCATGTACACATTTAAAAATACAAATGAAGTTGCTTCAAATCATTAACTTCTTCTTCTTACTGAAGTTGACATAAAGCCATACCGGCAATGCATTTGGAAAAAATTCCACAATTTGACATTTAGATATAAAACCGATTTCCTGGCATATGCACATTCAGAAATACATATGAAGTTGCCTTAAATCATAAGATTAACATATTAAAGTTAATTAACCTTTTTCATCTTACAGAAGTCTGCATAAAGTCAAAACGACAATGCATTGGGAAATATTACAGAATTTTATATTTAGGTATAAAATCGATTTTCTTGCATATACACATTTAGAAATTCACAACGAATTGCTTTAAATCATTAGCTTCACATATTAAAGTTAACTAACCCTCACCATCTTACTCAAGTTAAGATAAAGCCATAACGGCAGTGCATTTGGAAAAAGTCCACAATTTTATATTTAGGTATAAAACCGATTTTCTTGCATGCACACATTTAGAAATCCATATCAAGTTGCCTCAAATCATTAACTTTACATATTAAACTTAATTAACCTTCTTCTTCTTACTGAAGTTGACATAAAGCCAAAACGGCAGTGCTTTTGGAATTTTCCAGAATTTTACATTAAGGCAAATCCATATCAAGTTGCTTCAAATCAGTAGCTTCGCATATTAAAGTTAGTTAACCTTCTTCATCTTACTGAAGTTGACATAAAGCCAAAACGGCAGTGCATTTGGAAATTTCCAGAATTTTACATTTATGTATAAAACCGATTTTCTTGCATGTACACGGTTAGAAATCCATATCAAGTTCGCTCAAATCATTAGCTTCACATATTAAAGTTAATTTTACATTTAGCCATAAAACCGATTTCCTTGCATGTACACATTTAGAAATCCACAAATAATTGCTTCAAGGAATTAGCTTCACTTATTAAAGTTAATTAACCCTCACCACCTTACTGAAGTTGGCATAAAGCCAAAACGGCAGTGCATTTGGAAAAATTCCACAATTTTACATTCAGGTATAAAGCCGATTTTCTTGCATATGCACATTTAGAAATACATATGAAGTTGCTTTAAATCATAAGATTACCATATTAAAGTTAAATAACCTTTTTCATCTTACAGAAGTTGGCATAAAGCCAAAACGACAGTGCATTGGGAAAAATTCCAGAATTTAACATTTAGGTATAAAACCGATTTTCTTGCATATAAACCCTTAGCAATCCATATCGAACTGATTCAAATCATTAGCTTCATATATTAAAGTTAATTAACCCTCTTCTTCTTACTCAAGTGTACATAATGCTATAACGGCAGTGCATTTGGAAAACTTACAGAATTTTACATTTAGGTATAAAACCGATTTTCTTGCATGTACACTTTTAGAAATACATAAGAAGCTTCTTCAAATCGCTAGCTTCATATGTTAAAGTTAATTTACCTTCTTCATCTTACTCAAGTTGACATAAAGCCATAACGGCAGTGCATTTGGAAAAAATTCCACAATTTGACATTTAGGTATAAAATCAATTTTCTTGCATATGCACATATATAAATACATATGAAGTTGCTTTAAATCAAAAGATTACCATATTAAATTTAAATAACCTTTTTTATCTTACAGAAGTTGGCATAATGCCAAAACGACAGTGCATTGGGAAAAATTACAGCCTTTCACATTTATGTATAAAACCGGGTTTGTTTGCATGTACACATTTAGAAATCCATATCAGGTTGCCTCAAATCATTAACTTTACATATTAAAGCTAATTAACCCTCATCATCTTACTCAAGTTGACATAAAGACAAAACGGCTGTGCATTTGAAAAAATTCTAGACTTTTACATTTAGGTATAAAACCGATTTCCTTGCATGTACACTTTTAGAAATACATAAGAAGCTTCTTCAAATCGCTAGCTTCATATATTAAAGTTAATTTACCTTCTTCATCTTACTCAAGTTGACATAAAGCCATAACGGCAGTGCATTTGGAAAAAATTCCACAATTTGACATTTAGGTATAAAATCAATTTTCTTGCATATGCACATATATAAATACATATGAAGTTGCTTTAAATCAAAAGATTACCATATTAAATTTAAATAACCTTTTTTATCTTACAGAAGTTGGCATAAAGCCAAAACGACAGTGCATTGGGAAAAATTCCAGAATTTAACATTTAGGTATAAAACCGATTTTCTTGCATTTAAAGCCTTAGCAATCCATATCGAACTGATTCAAATCATTAGCTTCATATATTAAAGTTAATTAACCCTCTTCTTCTTACTCAAGTGTACATGATGCTATAACGGCAATGCATTTGGAAAAATTCCACAATTTTACATTTAGGTATAAAAACTATTTTCTTGCATGTACACTTTTAGAAATATAAATGAAGTTGCTTCAAATCATTAACTTTACATAATAAAGTTAATTAACCTTCTTCTTCTTACTGAAGTTGATATAAAGCCATACCGGCAATGCATTTGGAAAAAATTCCACAATTTGAAATTTAGGTATAAAACCGATTTTCTTGCATTAGCACATTTAGAAATACATATGAAGTTGCTTCAAATCATAAGATTAACATATTAAAGTTAATTAACCTTTTTCATCTTACAGAAGTCTGCATAAAGCCAAAACGACAATGCATTGGGAAATATTACAGAATTTTATATTTAGGTATCAAAACGATTTTCTTGCATGTACACATTTAGAAACCCATATCAAGTTGCTTCAAATCATAAGCTTTACATATTAAAATTAATTAACACTCTTCATCTTACAGAAATTGGCATAAAGCCAAAACGGCAGTGCATTTGGAAAAATTCTACAATTATACATTTAGGTGTAAAAGCGACTTTCTTGCATGTACACATATAGAAATACATATCAAATTGCCTCAAATAATCAACTTTACACATTAAAGTTAATTAACCTTCTTCATCTTTCAGAAGTTGGCATGAAACCAAAACGACAGTCCATTTGGAAAAATTCCACAATTTTACATCTAGGTATTAAACCGATTTTCTTGCATGTACACTTTTAGAAACATAAATGAAGTTGCTTCAAATCTTTAACTTTACATATTAAAGTTAATTAACCTTCTTCTTCTTACTGAAGTTGACATAAAGCCATACCGGCAATGCATTTGGAAAAAATTCCACAATTTGACATTAAGGTATAAAACCGATTTTCTTGCATATGCACATTTAGAAATACATATGAAGCTGCTTCAAATCATAAGATTAACATATTAAAGTTAATTAACCTTTTTCATCTTACAGAAGTCTGCATAAAGCCAAAACGACAATGCATTGGGAAATATTACAGAATTTTATATTTAGGTATAAAAACGATTTTCTTGCATATACACATTAAGAAATCCATATCAAGTTGCTTCAAATCAGTAGCTTCACATATTAAAGTTAATTAACCTTCTTCATCTTACTGAAGTTGACATAGAGCCAAAACGGCAGTGGATTTGGAAATTTCCAGAATTTTACATTTAGGTATAAAACCGATTTTCTTGCATGTACACGGTAAGAAATCCATAACAAGTTTCCTCAAATCACTAGCTTCACATATTAAAGTTAATTAACCTTCTTCATCTTACAGAAGTTGGCATGAAACCAAAACGACAGTGCATTTGGAAAAATTCCACAATTTTACATTTAGGCATAAAACCGGTTTCCTTGCGCGTACACATTTAGAAATTCACAACGAATTGCTCTAAATCATTAGCTTCACACATTAAAGTTAAATAACCTTCTCCATCTTACTGAAGTTGGCATAAAGCTAAAACGGCAGTGCATTTGGAAATTTCCAGAATTTTACATTTAGGAATAAAACCGATTTCCTTGCATGTACAGATTTAGAAATTCACAACGAATTGCTCTAAATCATTAGCTTCACATATTAAAGTTAATTAACCCTCACCACCTTACTGAAGTTGGCATAAAGCCAAAACGGCAGTGCATTTGGAAAAATTCTAGAATTTTACATTTAGGTGTAAAACCGATTTTCTTGCATATACACATTAAGAAATCCAAATCAAGTTGCTTCAAATCATTAGCTTCACATATTAAAGTTAAATAACCTTCTCCATCTTACTGAAGTTGGCATAAAGTCAAAACGGCAGTGCATTTGGAAAAATTCTAGAATTTTACATTTGGGTATAACACCGATTTTCTTGCATATACACATTTAGAAATCCGTATTAAGTTGCTTCAAATCATTAACTTCACACATTAGAGTTAATTAACTTTCTTCATCTTACTGAGGTTGGCATAAAGCCAAAACGGCAGTGCATTTGGAAATTTCCAGAATTTTACATTTAGGAATAAAACCGATTTCCTTGCATGTACAGATTTAGAAATTCCCAACGAATTGCTCTAAATCATAAGCTTCACATATTAAAGTTAATTAACCCTCACCACCTTACTGAAGTTGGCATAAAGCCAAAACGGCAGTGCATTTGGAAAAATTCTAGAATTTTACATTTATGTATAAAACCGATTTTCTTGCATGTACACATTTAGTAATCCATATCAAGTTGCTTCAAATCATTAGCTTCAAATATTAAAGTTAAATAACCTTCTCCATCTTACTGAAGTTGACATAAAGCGAAAACGGTAGTGCATTTGGAAATTTCCAGAATTTACATTTAGATATAAAACCGATTTTCGTGCATGTACCTGGTTAGAAATCCACATCATGTTCCCTCAAATCATAACCTTAACATATTAAAGTTAATTAACACTCTACATCTTACTCAAGTTGACATAAAGCCATAACGGCAGTGCATTTGAAAAAAATTCCACAATTTGACATTTAGGTATAAAAGCAATTTTCTTGCATATGCACATTTAGAAATACATGTGAAGTTTCTTCAAATCATAAGATTAACATATTAAAGTTAATTAACCTTTTTCATTTTACAGAAGTTGGCATAAAGCCAAAACGACAGTGCATTGGGAAATATTACAGAATTTTACATTTAGACATAAAACCGATTTTCTTGCATATACACATTTAGAAATCCCTCAACATCTTACTCAAGTTAACATAAAGCCATAACGGCAGTGCATTTGAAAAACGACCACAATTTTAGATTTAGGTATAAAACCGATTTTCTTGCATAAACATTTAGAAATCCGTGTTAAGTTGCTTTATATCATTAGCTTCACATATTAAAGCTAATTAACCCTCATTATCTCACTCAAGTTGACCAAAAGCTAAAACGGCAATGCATTTGGAAAAATTCCACAATTTTACATTTAGGTATAAAAACTATTTTCTTGCATGTACACATTTAAAAATACAAATGAAGTTGCTTCAAATCATTAACTTCTTCTTCTTACTGAAGTTGACATAAAGCCATACCGGCAATGCATTTGGAAAAAATTCCACAATTTGACATTTAGATATAAAACCGATTTTCTAGCATATGAACATTCAGAAATACATATGAAGTTGCCTTAAATCATAAGATTAACATATTAAAGTTAATTCACCTTTTTCATCTTACAGAAGTCTGCATAAGGTCAAAACGACAATGCATTGGGAAATATTACAGAATTTTATATTTAGGTATAAAATCGATTTTCTTGCATATACACATTTAGAAATTCACAACGAATTGCTTTAAATCATTAGCTTCACATATTAAAGTTAACTAACCCTCACCATCTTACTCAAGTTAAGATAAAGCCATAACGGCAGTGCATTTGGAAAAAGTCCACAATTTTACATTTAGGCATAAAACCGATTTCCTTGCATGTACACATTAAGAAATCCACAAAGAATTGCTTCAAAGCATATCCTTCACATATTGAAGTAAATTAACCCTCACCACTTTACTGAAGTTGGCATAAAGCCAAAACGGCAGTGCATTTGGAAAAATTCCACAATTTTACATCTAGGTATAAAACCGATTTTCTTGCATATGCACATTTAGAAATACATATGAAGTTGTTTCAAATCATAAGATCAACATATTAAAGTTAATTAACCTTTTTCATCTTACAGAAGTTGGCCTAAAGCCAAACCGGCAGTGCATTTGGAGATTTCCAGAATTTTGCATTTAGGTATAAAACCGATTTTCCTGCATTTAAACACTTAGCAATCCATATCGAGTTGATTAAAATCATTAACTTCACATGTCAAAGTTAATTAACCTTCTTCATCTTACGGAAGTTGGCATAAAGCCAAAACGACAGTGCATTAAGAAAAATTCCACAATTTTACATTTAGACATAAAACCGGTTTTCTTGCATGTACCCATTTAGAAATCCACAACGAATTGGTTTAAATCAGTAGCTCCACATATTAAAGTTAACTAACCCTCACCATCTTACTCAAGTTAACATAAAGCCATAACGGCAGTGCATTTCGAAAAAGTCCACAATTTTAGATTTAGGTATAAAACCGATTTTTTTTGCATGTACACATTAAGAAATCCATATCAAGTTGCCTCAAATCATTAACTTTACATATTAAAGTTAATTAACTTTCTTCATCTTACTGAAGTTAACATAAAGCCAAAAGGGCAGTGCATTTGGAATTTTCCAGAATTTTACATTAAGGCAAATACATATCAAGTTGCTTCAAATCAGTAGCTTCGCATATTAAAGTTAGTTAACCTTCTTCATCTTACTTAAGTTGACATAGAGCCAAAACGGCAGTGCATTTGGAAATTTCCAGAATTTTACATTTATGTATAAAACCGATTTTCTTGCATGTACACGGTTAGAAATCCATATCAAGTTCGCTCAAATCATTAGCTTCACATATTAAAGTTAATTTTACATTTAGCCATAAAACCGATTTCCTTGCATGTACACATTTAGAAATCCACAAATAATTGCTTCAAGGAATTAGCTTCACTTATTAAAGTTAATTAACCCTCACCACCTTACTGAAGTTGGCATAAAGCCAAAACGGCAGTGCATTTGGAAAAATTCCACAATTTTACATTCAGGTATAAAGCCGATTTTCTTGCATATGCACATTTAGAAATACATATGAAGTTGCTTTAAATCATAAGATTACCATATTAAAGTTAAATAACCTTTTTCATCTTACAGAAGTTGGCATAAAGCCAAAACGACAGTGCATTGGGAAAAATTCCAGAATTTAACATTTAGGTATAAAACCGATTTTCTTGCATATACAGTGAAACTTCGATAAGTCGTAACCTCGATAAGCGAAAAACCTTAATATCTCATAGTATTTCTTCGGTCCCTAGAAAAATTCGCGAAAAATGCATGTATTTCGGTCCCTTGGATAACTCGTATTTTTCTTGAGACAAGAATTGAAAGATGTGTATCAAAAGCCCCTACAACTCGTATTTTTTTATTTCACAAAAAACCGTACTTGACGAAAACATAGCACGTTTTTAAACCGTTATTATTTTACAGTTACGCTTATTCATACGTTTTGTTTTGTTTTCTACAACTAGCGTAGATTAGTATCTATTAGGACGCAAGATGTCAAGTTCTCGTAAGTGCAAAATATTGCCAATTAAAAAAAAAATGAAATTATTCTTGCCGTAAAAAATGGTAAAAAACAAGTAAAAATTGCGAAAAGGTTCGGTATTGCGCCATCTACTATCACATCAATTTTGAAACAAAGTGATCTGTATTTGAGTTTGCCCTCAAACACCAAACGTAAGCGCCAAAAATTACCAGAATACCCGGAATTAGAAAAGAGAGTACTCACTTGGTTTTTGCAATGCCGAGAATCTAATACTATTCCAGTTGGAGGAAATTTACTAAAAGAAAAAGCAAAGGTGTATGCCGCAAAATTGGGCTTAACACAATTCAACGCAAGTAATGGCTGGTTGGACAATTTCAAGAAGAGAAATAATGTTAGTTTCAAAAAAGTTTGCGGTGAAAGCGCGGCCGTTGATGATGAAGTGTGCGTTCAATGGAGAGAAAACATTCAAAAGTTAATAGAGAATTATGAGCCCAAGAATATTTTCAACGCAGATGAAACGGGTCTTTTTTACAAGTGTCTTTCTGATCGCACTTTGTCTTTAAAAGGCCAAAGTTGTCATGGTGGCAAATTGAGCAAGGATCGTCTTACTCTGTTGCTTGCTGCAAATATGGATGGTTCAGAAAAATTTAAACCATTAATGATTGGTAAATCCATGAAACCCAGATGCTTTAAAAACATCAAGACGTTCCCTATGCTTTATCGTGCAAATTCAAAGTCATGGATGACACGTAATTTATTTCTTGAATGGCTACAATTGGTGAACCAACAAATGAAAAAACAAAATAGAAAGATTTTATTATTTATTGATAATTGCACCGCCCACACTGCAATGGAACCTTTGAGCAATGTGCAGACTGAATTTCTCCCACCTAACACCACTTCAGTTTTGCAACCACTCGACAAAGGCGTAATCAAAAGTTTCAAAACATTGTACCGTAAAGAAGTTGTTGTTAAACTGCTTGAAAGCATCGAGGAAAAAAATGATTATTCCATTTCGATTTATGATGCAATGAATATTGCTCATAAAGCCTGGACAAATATCAGTAAATCGACTATTAAAAACTGTTTTCGAGCTTGCGGGTTTGTTAAGGATCAAAATGTAGTCATAATCAGCGAAGATGTACTTCACATAGCAGAGTGGGCTCGTGTTCCAAAAAATGCAGAAACACGTGTAAACTTTGATGACTTCATTCATGTTGATGATGAGTTGGTGATTACTGGAAGCCTCAATGATGATGAATTTCTGGGTTTCGAAAACATCGACGATGAAAACGATGAAACATTTGAAATTCCCTGAGTTTCCACAAAGGTTGCGAAAGCCTCAATTGAAAATTTGCGTCTTTTTTCATGGCATCAAATGTTGAAGACTCTATTTTTAATGACATTGTAAACATTGATAATGCCATAGATAAAATACGCCAAAATAATGTCCGTCAAAAACATATTACGGATTTCTTTTAAAATGAACACTTTTCATAATTTTTTTTTACAATTTTTCAAAATACATAAATACATATATTGATTGAATAACATATGTACTTTATATGTTAAAATTTAAATATGTTTGTACAATCATTTATTGTTTTTTATGTAAAATTGAAAAAATAAATAAAAAAAAGTCTATAATTCGTATAATCTGTATGTTGCCTCTATAAGTTGTATAAACTTGAAAAACTCCATAACTCGTATTTAAATTGTGGTCCCATGCAAATACGAGTTATCGAAGCTTCACTGTACACATTTAGAAATCCATATCAAGTTGCTTCAAATCATTAGCTTCACACATTAAAGTTAAATAACCTTCTCCATCTTACTGAAGTTGGCATAAAGCCAAAACGACAGTGCATTGGGAAAAATTACAGAATTTTACATTTATGTATAAAACCGATTTTCTTGCATGTACACATTTAGAAATCCATATCAAGTTGCTTCAAATCATAAGCTTTACATATTAAAATTAATTAACACTCTACATCTTACTCAAGTTGACATAATGCTATAACGGCAGTGAATTTGGAAAAATTCTAAAATTTTACATTTAGGTATAAAACCGATTTTCTTGCATGTATACATTCAAAAGTCCACGAAGAATTGCATCAAAGCATTAGCTTCACATATTAAAGTTAATTAACCCTCACAACCTTACTGAAGTCGCATTAAACCCAAAACGGCAGTGCATTTGGAAAAATTCTAGAATTTTACATTTAGGTATAAAACCGATTTTCTTGCATATACACATTTAAAAATCCGTATTAAGTTGCTCCAAATCATTAGCTTCGCATATTAAAATTAACTAACACTCTTCATCTTACAGAAGTTGGCATAAAGCCAAAACGGCAGTGCATTTGGAAAAATTCTACAATTATACATTTAGGTGTAAAACCGACATTCTTGCATGTACACATATAGAAATACATATCAAATTGCCTCAAATAATTAACTTTACACATTAAAGTTAATTAACCTTCTTCATCTTTCAGAAGTTGGCATGAAACCAAAACGACAAATCGAGTTGTTTCAAATCATTAGCTTCACATATTAAAGTTAACTAACCCCTATCATTTTACTCAAGTTGACATAAGACCACAACGGTAGTGCATTTGGAACAACTCCACATTTTTACATTTAGGTATAAAACGGATTTTCGTGCATTTAAACATTTAGCAATACATATCGAGTTGATTCAAATTATTAACTTGACATATTGAAGATAATTAACCTTCGTCATCTTACAGAAGTTGGCATAAAGCCAAAACGGCAGTGCATTTGGAAAAATTCCACAATTTTACATTAAGGTATAAAACCGATTTTCTTGCATGTACACATTTAGAAATCCATAACAAGTTGCTTCAAATTAATAACTTCATACATTAAAGTTTATTTACATTCTTCCTCTTACGGAAACGGCAGTTCATTTGGAAAAAATTCCATTACTTTACATTTGTATAAAACCGATTTTCGTGCATGTACACATTTATAAATCCATAACAAGTTGCTTCAAATTAATAACTTCATACATTAAAGTTTATTTACATTCTTCCTCTTACAGAAATGGCAGTTCATTTGGAAAAATTCCACAATTTTACATTTAGGTATAAAACCGATTTTCTTGCATATACACATTTAGAAATACATATGAAGTTGCTTAAAATAATAAACTTGATATATTTAACTTAATTTACCTTCTTCATCTTACAGAAGTTGGCATAAAGCCAAAATAGCAGTGCATTTGGAAAAATTCCACAATTTTTCATTTAGGTATAAAACCGATTTTCTTGCATGAGCACATTTAGAAATCCGTATTAAGTTGCTTCAAATCATTAGCTTCACATATTAAAGTGAATTAATCTTCTTCATCTTACAGAAGTTGGCATAAAGCCAAAACGGCAGTGCATTTGGAAAAATTCTACAATTATACATTTAGGTGTAAAACCGACTTTCTTGCATGTACACATTTAGAAATACATATCAAGTTGCCACAAATCATTAACTTTACACATTAAAGTTAATTAACCTTCTTCATCTTTCAGAAGTTGGCATGAAACCAAAACGACAGTCCATTTGGAAAAATTCCACAATTTTACATCTAGGTATTAAACCGATTTTCTTGCATGTACACTTTTAGAAATACTAAAGAAGATGCTTCAAATCGCTAACTTCATATATTAAAGTTAATTTACCTTCTTCATCTTACTGAAGTTGACATAAAGCGAAAACGGTAGTGCATTTGGAAATTTCCAGAATTTACATTTAGGTATAAAACCGATTTTCGTGCATGTACACATTTAGCAATCCATATCAAGTTGCTTCAAATCATTAGCTTCAAATATTAAAGTTAAATAACCTTCTCCATCTTACTGAAGTTGACATAAAGCGAAAACGGTAGTGCATTTGGAAATTTCCAGAATTTACATTTAGATATAAAACCGATTTTCGTGCATGTACCTGGTTAGAAATCCACATCATGTTCCCTCAAATCATAACCTTAACATATTAAAGTTAATTAACACTCTACATCTTACTCAAGTTGACATAAAGCCATAACGGCAGTGCATTTGAAAAAAATTCCACAATTTGACATTTAGGTATAAAAGCAATTTTCTTGCATATGCACATTTAGAAATACATATGAAGTTGCTTCAAATCATAAGATTAACATATTAAAGTTAATTAACCTTTTTCATTTTACAGAAGTTGGCATAAAGCCAAAACGACAGTGCATTGGGAAATATTACAGAATTTTACACTTAGATATAAAACCGATTTTCTTGCATATACACATTTAGAGATCCCTCAACATCTTACTCCAGTTAACATAAAGCCATAACGGCAGTGCATTTGAAAAACGTCCACAATTTTAGATTTAGGTATAAAACCCATTTTCTTGCATGTACACATTTAGAAATCCGAGTTAAGTTGCTTCATATCATTAGCTTCACATATTAAAGCTAATTAACCCTCATTATCTCACTCAAGTTGACCAAAAGCTAAAACGGCAATGCATTTGGAAAAATTCCACAATTTTACATTTAGGTATAAAAACTATTTTCTTGCATGTACACATTTAAAAATAGATACAAATGAAGTTGCTTCAAATCATTAACTTTACATATTAAAGTTAATTAACCTTCTTATTCTTACTGAAGTTGACATAAAGCCATACCGGCAATGCATTTGGAAAAAATTCCACAATTTGACATTTAGGTATAAAACCGATTTTCTTGCATATGCACATTCAGAAATACATATGAAGTTGCTTAAAATCATAAGATTAACATATTAAAGTTAATTAACCTTTTTCATCTTACAGAAGTCTGCATAAAGTCAAAACGACAATGCATTGGGAAATATTACAGAATTTTATATTTAGGTATAAAACCGGTTTTTTGGTATATACACGGTTAGAAATCCATATTAAGTTGCTTCAAATCAGTAGCTTCACATATTAATGTTAATTAATTAACCTTCTTCATCTTACGGAAGTTGGCATGAAACCAAAACGACAGTGCATTAGGAAAAATTCCACAATTTTACATTTAGGTATACAACCGATTTTCTTGCATGTAGACATTTTGAAATCCATAACAAGTTGCTTCAAATTAATAACTTCATACATTAAAGTTTATTTATATTCTTCCTCTTACAGAAACGGCAGTTCATTTGGAAAAATTCCACAATTTTTCATTTAGGTATAAAACCGATTTTCTTGCATGTACACATTTATAAATCCATATCAAGTTGCTTCAAATTAATAGCTTCATTTATTAAAGTTAATTAACCCTCACCATCTTACTCAAGGTGACATAAAGCCTAACGGCAGTGCATTTAAAATAAATTCCATAATTTAACATTTAAGTATAAAACCGATTTTTTTGCATGTACACATTTAGAAATCCATATCAAGTTGCTTCAAATCATTAGCTTCACATATTAATTTTAACTAACCTACTTCATTTTACAGAAGTTGGCATGAAGCCAAACGGCAGTGCAATTGGGAAATTCCAGAATTTTACATTTAGGTATAAAACCTATTTTCTTGCATGTACACATTTAAAGATCCACAAATAATTGCTTTAAATCAATAGCTTCACATGTTAAAGTTACTTAACCCTCACCATCTTACCCAAGTTGACATAAAGCCAAAACGACAGTACATTGGGAAAAATTCCAGAATTTTACATTTAGGTTCAAACCGACTTTCTTGCATGTACACATTAAGAAGTCCATATCAAGTTGCTTCAAATTAATAAATTCAAATATTAAAGTTAATTAACCTTCTTCATCTTACAGAAGTTGGCATAGAGCCAAAACGCCAGTGCATTTGGAAAATTCCAGAATTTACATTTAAGTATAAAACCGATTTTCTTGCAGGTACACATTTAGAAATCCATATCAAGTTGCCTCAAATCAATAGCTTCACTTATTAAAGTTAATTAACCTTCTTCATCTTACAGAAGTTGGCATAAAGCCAAAAAAGCAGTGCATTTGGAAAAATTCCACAATTTTTCATTTAGGTATAAAACCGATTTTCTTGCATGAGCACATTTAGAAATCCATATCAAGTTGCTTCAAATCATTAGCTTCACATATTAAAGTTAATTAACCCTCACCATCTTATTCAAGGTGACATAAGACCATAACGGCAGTGCATTTGGAAAAAATTCCATTACTTTACATTTAGGTATCAAACCGCTTTTCTTGCATGTACACATTTATAAATCCTTATCAAGTTGCTTCAAATTATTAAATTCACATATTAAAGTTAATTAAGCTTCTTCATCTTACAGAAGTTGGCATAAAGCCAAAACGGCAGTGACTTTGGAAAATTCCATAATTTTACATTTAGGTATAAGACCGATTTTCTTGCATGAGCAAATTTAGAAATGCATATCAAGTTGCTTCAAATCAATAGCTTCACATATTAAAGTTAATTAACCTTCACCATTTTATTCAAGTTAACATAAGACCATAACGGCAGTGCATTTGGAAAAAATTCCATAATTTTACATTTAGGTATAAAACCGACTTTCTTGCATGTACACATTTAGACATCCATATCAAGTTGCCTCAAGTTATTAGCTTCACTTATTAAAGTTAATTAACCTTCTTCATCTTACAGAAGTTGGCATAAAGCCAAAACAGCAATGCATTTGGAAAATTCCTTAATTTTACATTTAGGTATAAAACCGACTTTCTTGCATGTACACATTTAGAAATCCATATAAAGTTGCCTCAAATTTATAGCTTCACTTATTAAAGTTAACTAACCTTCTTCATCTTACAGAAGTTGGCATAAAGCCAAAACGGGCAGTGCATTTGGAAAAATCCAGAATTTTACGTTTAGGTATAAGACTTATTTTCTTGCACGTACACGTTTAGAAATCCATATCAAGTTGCCTCAAATCAATTGCTTCACTTATTAAAGTTAATTAACCTTCTTCATCTTACAGAAGTTGACATAAAGCCAAAGCAGCAGTGCATTTGGAAAATTTCATAATTTTACATTTAGAAATAAAACCGACTTTCTTGCATGTACACATTTAGAAATCCATATCAATAAGCCTCATATCAATAGCTTCAGTAATTAAAGTTAATTAACCTTCTTCATCTTACAGAAGTTGGCATAAAGCCAAAACAGCTGTGCATTTGAAAAAATTCCACAATTTTTCTTTTAGGTATAAAACCGATTTTTTTGCATGAGCACGTTTAGAAATCCATATCAAGTTGCTTCACATCATTAGCTTCACATATTAAAGTTAATATTAAAGTTAATTAACCCTCACCATCTTATTCAAGTTGACATAAGACCATAACGGCAGTGCATTTGGAAAAAATTCCATAATTTTTCATTTAGGTATAAAACCGACTTTCTTGCATGAGCACATTTAGAAATCCATATCAAGTTGCTTCAAATCATTAGCTTCACATATTAAAGTTAATTAACTCTCACCATCTTATTCAAGTTGACATAAGACGAGAACGGCAGTGCATTTGGAAAAAATTCCATAATTTTACATTTAGGTATAAAACCGACTTTCTTGCATGTACACTTTTAAAAATCCATATCAAGTTGCCTCAATTTAATAGCTTCATTTATTAAAGTTAATTAACCTTCTTCATCTTACAGAAGTTGGCATAAAGCCAAAACGGCATTTAGAAATCCATATCAAGTTGCCTCAAGTTATTAGCTTAACATATTAAAGTTAATTAACCCTCACTATCTTATTCAAGTTAACATAAGACCATAACGGATTTGGAAAAAATTCCACAATTTTACTTTTAGGTATAAAACCGACTTTCTTGCATGTACACATTTAGAAATCCATATCAAGTTGCTTCAAAATATTAAATTCACTTCTTAAAGTTAAATAACCTTCTTCATCTTACAGAAGTTGGCATAAAGCCAAAACAGCAGTGCATTTGGAAAAATTCTATAATTTTTCATTTAGATACAAAACCGACTTTCTTACATGAGCACATTTAGAAATCCATATAAAGTTGCTTCAAATCATTAGCTTCCCATACTAAAGTTAATTAACCCTCACTATCTTATTCAAGTTAACATAAGACCATAACGGCAGTGCATTTGGAAAAAATTCGATAATTTTACATTTAGAAATACCACCGACTTCCTTGCATGTACACATTTAGAAATCCATATCAAGTTGCCTCAAATTAATAGCTTTACTTATTAAAATTAATTAACCTTCTCCATCTTACAGAAGTTGGCATAAAGCCAAAACGGCAGTGCATTTGGAAAATTCCAGAATTTTACGCTTAGGTAAAAAACTTTTTTTCTTGCATGTACACATTTAGAAATCCATATCAAGTTGCTTCAAATCATTATCTTAACATATTAAAGTTAACTAACCCTTATCATTTTACTCTAGTTGACATAAGACCACAACGGCAGTGTATTTGGAAAATTCCAAAATTTTACATTTAGGTTCATACCGACTTTCTTGCATGTACACATTAAGAAATCCATATCAAGTTGCCTCAAATCATTAACTTTACATATTAAAGTTAATTAACTTTCTTCATCTTACTGAAGTTAACATAAAGCCAAAAGGGCAGTGCATTTGGAATTTTCCAGAATTTTACATTAAGGCAAATACATATCAAGTTGCTTCAAATCAGTAGCTTCGCATATTAAAGTTAGTTAACCTTCTTCATCTTACTTAAGTTGACATAGAGCCAAAACGGCAGTGCATTTGGAAATTTCCAGAATTTTACATTTATGTATAAAACCGATTTTCTTGCATGTACACGGTTAGAAATCCATATCAAGTTCGCTCAAATCATTAGCTTCACATATTAAAGTTAATTTTACATTTAGCCATAAAACCGATTTCCTTGCATGTACACATTTAGAAATCCACAAATAATTGCTTCAAGGAATTAGCTTCACTTATTAAAGTTAATTAACCCTCACCACCTTACTGAAGTTGGCATAAAGCCAAAACGGCAGTGCATTTGGAAAAATTCCACAATTTTACATTCAGGTATAAAGCCGATTTTCTTGCATATGCACATTTAGAAATACATATGAAGTTGCTTTAAATCATAAGATTACCATATTAAAGTTAAATAACCTTTTTCATCTTACAGAAGTTGGCATAAAGCCAAAACGACAGTGCATTGGGAAAAATTCCAGAATTTAACATTTAGGTATAAAACCGATTTTCTTGCATATACAGTGAAACTTCGATAAGTCGTAACCTCGATAAGCGAAAAACCTTAATATCTCATAGTATTTCTTCGGTCCCTAGAAAAATTCGCGAAAAATGCATGTATTTCGGTCCCTTGGATAACTCGTATTTTTCTTGAGACAAGAATTGAAAGATGTGTATCAAAAGCCCCTACAACTCGTATTTTTTTATTTCACAAAAAACCGTACTTGACGAAAACATAGCACGTTTTTAAACCGTTATTATTTTACAGTTACGCTTATTCATACGTTTTGTTTTGTTTTCTACAACTAGCGTAGATTAGTATCTATTAGGACGCAAGATGTCAAGTTCTCGTAAGTGCAAAATATTGCCAATTAAAAAAAAAATGAAATTATTCTTGCCGTAAAAAATGGTAAAAAACAAGTAAAAATTGCGAAAAGGTTCGGTATTGCGCCATCTACTATCACATCAATTTTGAAACAAAGTGATCTGTATTTGAGTTTGCCCTCAAACACCAAACGTAAGCGCCAAAAATTACCAGAATACCCGGAATTAGAAAAGAGAGTACTCACTTGGTTTTTGCAATGCCGAGAATCTAATACTATTCCAGTTGGAGGAAATTTACTAAAAGAAAAAGCAAAGGTGTATGCCGCAAAATTGGGCTTAACACAATTCAACGCAAGTAATGGCTGGTTGGACAATTTCAAGAAGAGAAATAATGTTAGTTTCAAAAAAGTTTGCGGTGAAAGCGCGGCCGTTGATGATGAAGTGTGCGTTCAATGGAGAGAAAACATTCAAAAGTTAATAGAGAATTATGAGCCCAAGAATATTTTCAACGCAGATGAAACGGGTCTTTTTTACAAGTGTCTTTCTGATCGCACTTTGTCTTTAAAAGGCCAAAGTTGTCATGGTGGCAAATTGAGCAAGGATCGTCTTACTCTGTTGCTTGCTGCAAATATGGATGGTTCAGAAAAATTTAAACCATTAATGATTGGTAAATCCATGAAACCCAGATGCTTTAAAAACATCAAGACGTTCCCTATGCTTTATCGTGCAAATTCAAAGTCATGGATGACACGTAATTTATTTCTTGAATGGCTACAATTGGTGAACCAACAAATGAAAAAACAAAATAGAAAGATTTTATTATTTATTGATAATTGCACCGCCCACACTGCAATGGAACCTTTGAGCAATGTGCAGACTGAATTTCTCCCACCTAACACCACTTCAGTTTTGCAACCACTCGACAAAGGCGTAATCAAAAGTTTCAAAACATTGTACCGTAAAGAAGTTGTTGTTAAACTGCTTGAAAGCATCGAGGAAAAAAATGATTATTCCATTTCGATTTATGATGCAATGAATATTGCTCATAAAGCCTGGACAAATATCAGTAAATCGACTATTAAAAACTGTTTTCGAGCTTGCGGGTTTGTTAAGGATCAAAATGTAGTCATAATCAGCGAAGATGTACTTCACATAGCAGAGTGGGCTCGTGTTCCAAAAAATGCAGAAACACGTGTAAACTTTGATGACTTCATTCATGTTGATGATGAGTTGGTGATTACTGGAAGCCTCAATGATGATGAATTTCTGGGTTTCGAAAACATCGACGATGAAAACGATGAAACATTTGAAATTCCCTGAGTTTCCACAAAGGTTGCGAAAGCCTCAATTGAAAATTTGCGTCTTTTTTCATGGCATCAAATGTTGAAGACTCTATTTTTAATGACATTGTAAACATTGATAATGCCATAGATAAAATACGCCAAAATAATGTCCGTCAAAAACATATTACGGATTTCTTTTAAAATGAACACTTTTCATAATTTTTTTTTACAATTTTTCAAAATACATAAATACATATATTGATTGAATAACATATGTACTTTATATGTTAAAATTTAAATATGTTTGTACAATCATTTATTGTTTTTTATGTAAAATTGAAAAAATAAATAAAAAAAAGTCTATAATTCGTATAATCTGTATGTTGCCTCTATAAGTTGTATAAACTTGAAAAACTCCATAACTCGTATTTAAATTGTGGTCCCATGCAAATACGAGTTATCGAAGCTTCACTGTACACATTTAGAAATCCATATCAAGTTGCTTCAAATCATTAGCTTCACACATTAAAGTTAAATAACCTTCTCCATCTTACTGAAGTTGGCATAAAGCCAAAACGACAGTGCATTGGGAAAAATTACAGAATTTTACATTTATGTATAAAACCGATTTTCTTGCATGTACACATTTAGAAATCCATATCAAGTTGCTTCAAATCATAAGCTTTACATATTAAAATTAATTAACACTCTACATATTACTCAAGTTGACATAATGCTATAACGGCAGTGAATTTGGAAAAATTCTAAAATTTTACATTTAGGTATAAAACCGATTTTCTTGCATGTATACATTCAAAAGTCCACGAAGAATTGCATCAAAGCATTAGCTTCACATATTAAAGTTAATTAACCCTCACAACCTTACTGAAGTCGCATTAAACCCAAAACGGCAGTGCATTTGGAAAAATTCTAGAATTTTACATTTAGGTATAAAACCG
Source organism: Bactrocera tryoni (assembly GCF_016617805.1). Lineage (NCBI taxonomy): Eukaryota > Metazoa > Arthropoda > Insecta > Diptera > Tephritidae > Bactrocera > Bactrocera tryoni. The sequence goes on from NW_024393794.1 coordinate 44,086, forward strand.
ATTTTCTTGCATATACACATTTAAAAATCCGTATTAAGTTGCTCCAAATCATTAGCTTCGCATATTAAAATTAACTAACACTCTTCATCTTACAGAAGTTGGCATAAAGCCAAAACGGCAGTGCATTTGGAAAAATTCTACAATTATACATTTAGGTGTAAAACCGACATTCTTGCATGTACACATATAGAAATACATATCAAATTGCCTCAAATAATTAACTTTACACATTAAAGTTAATTAACCTTCTTCATCTTTCAGAAGTTGGCATGAAACCAAAACGACAAATCGAGTTGTTTCAAATCATTAGCTTCACATATTAAAGTTAACTAACCCCTATCATTTTACTCAAGTTGACATAAGACCACAACGGTAGTGCATTTGGAACAACTCCACATTTTTACATTTAGGTATAAAACGGATTTTCGTGCATTTAAACATTTAGCAATACATATCGAGTTGATTCAAATTATTAACTTGACATATTGAAGATAATTAACCTTCGTCATCTTACAGAAGTTGGCATAAAGCCAAAACGGCAGTGCATTTGGAAAAATTCCACAATTTTACATTAAGGTATAAAACCGATTTTCTTGCATGTACACATTTAGAAATCCATAACAAGTTGCTTCAAATTAATAACTTCATACATTAAAGTTTATTTACATTCTTCCTCTTACGGAAACGGCAGTTCATTTGGAAAAAATTCCATTACTTTACATTTGTATAAAACCGATTTTCGTGCATGTACACATTTATAAATCCATAACAAGTTGCTTCAAATTAATAACTTCATACATTAAAGTTTATTTACATTCTTCCTCTTACAGAAATGGCAGTTCATTTGGAAAAATTCCACAATTTTACATTTAGGTATAAAACCGATTTTCTTGCATATACACATTTAGAAATACATATGAAGTTGCTTAAAATAATAAACTTGATATATTTAACTTAATTTACCTTCTTCATCTTACAGAAGTTGGCATAAAGCCAAAATAGCAGTGCATTTGGAAAAATTCCACAATTTTTCATTTAGGTATAAAACCGATTTTCTTGCATGAGCACATTTAGAAATCCGTATTAAGTTGCTTCAAATCATTAGCTTCACATATTAAAGTGAATTAATCTTCTTCATCTTACAGAAGTTGGCATAAAGCCAAAACGGCAGTGCATTTGGAAAAATTCTACAATTATACATTTAGGTGTAAAACCGACTTTCTTGCATGTACACATTTAGAAATACATATCAAGTTGCCACAAATCATTAACTTTACACATTAAAGTTAATTAACCTTCTTCATCTTTCAGAAGTTGGCATGAAACCAAAACGACAGTCCATTTGGAAAAATTCCACAATTTTACATCTAGGTATTAAACCGATTTTCTTGCATGTACACTTTTAGAAATACTAAAGAAGATGCTTCAAATCGCTAACTTCATATATTAAAGTTAATTTACCTTCTTCATCTTACTGAAGTTGACATAAAGCGAAAACGGTAGTGCATTTGGAAATTTCCAGAATTTACATTTAGGTATAAAACCGATTTTCGTGCATGTACACATTTAGCAATCCATATCAAGTTGCTTCAAATCATTAGCTTCAAATATTAAAGTTAAATAACCTTCTCCATCTTACTGAAGTTGACATAAAGCGAAAACGGTAGTGCATTTGGAAATTTCCAGAATTTACATTTAGATATAAAACCGATTTTCGTGCATGTACCTGGTTAGAAATCCACATCATGTTCCCTCAAATCATAACCTTAACATATTAAAGTTAATTAACACTCTACATCTTACTCAAGTTGACATAAAGCCATAACGGCAGTGCATTTGAAAAAAATTCCACAATTTGACATTTAGGTATAAAAGCAATTTTCTTGCATATGCACATTTAGAAATACATATGAAGTAGCTCCAAATCATAAGATTAACATATTAAAGTTAATTAACCTTTTTCATCTTACAGAAGTTGGCCTAAAGCAAAAACGACAGTGCATTAGGAAAAATTACAGAATTTTACAATTAGGTAAAAAACCGATTTT
>NW_024393795.1:0-3662 GCF_016617805.1 Bactrocera tryoni
TGATTTGAAGCAACTCTATATCGACTGCTAAATGTGTATATACAAGAAAATCGACTTTATACCTGAATGTAAGATTGTCTACTTCTTCCAAATGCACTCCCGTTATGGCTTTATGTCAACTTCAGTAAAATGAAGAAATCTAATTAACTTAAATATTTGATGTTAATGATTTGAAGCAACTCAATATCGACTGCTAAATGTGTATATACAAGAAAATCGACTTTATACCTGAATGTAAGATTGTCTATTTCTTCCGAATTAACTGCCATAACGGTTTTATGTCAACTTCAGTAAAATGGAGCAGGTTAATTAACTTAAATATTTGATGTTAATGATTTGAAGAAACTCAATATCGACTGCTCAATGTGTATATGCAATAAAATCCACTTTATACCTGATTGTCCAATTTTTCCGAATGCACTGCCGTTATGGCTTTATGTCAACTTCAGCAAGATGAAGAAGGTAAATTAACTTAAATATTTGATGTTAATGATTTGAAGCAACTTAATATCGACTGCTAAATGTGTATTTACAAGAAAATCTGCTTTATACCTGAATATATATTTATCGAATTCTTCCAAATGCACTGCCGTCATGGCTTTATGTCAGCTTCAGTAAAATGGAGAAGGTTAATTAACTTAAATATTTGATGTTATTGATTTGAAGAAACTCAATATCGACTGCTAAATGTGTATATACAAAAAAATCGACTTTATACCTGAATATAGCATTGTCGAATTTTTCCAAATGCACTTCCGTTATGGCTTTATGTCAACTTCAGCAAGATAAAGAAGGTTAGTTATCTTAAATATTTGAAATTAATGATTTAAAGCAACTCAATATTGACTCCTAAATGTGTATATACAAGAAAACTGACTTTATACCTGAATATAAGATTGTCGAATTCTTCCAAATGCACTGCCGTTATGGTTTTATGGCAACCTCAGCATGATGAAGAATGCTAATTAACTTAAATATTTGATGTTAATGATTTGAAGAAATTCAATATCTATTGCTAGATATGTATATACAAGAAGATCTACTTCATACCTGATTGTCCAGTTCTTCCGAATGCACTGCCGTTATGGCTTTATGTCAACTTCAGGAAGATGAAGAAGGTAAATTAACTTAAATATTTGATGTTAATGATTTGAAGCAACTCAATATCGACTGCTAAATGTATATATACAAGAAAATCGAATTTATACTTGAATATAAGGTGGAAGAATTCATCCAAATGCGCTGCCGTCATGGCTTTATGTCAACTTCAGTAAAATGAAGAAGGCTAATTAACTTAAATATTTGATGTTAATGATTTGAAGCAACTCAATATCGACTGCTAAATGTGTATATACAAGAAAATCGACTTTATACCTGAATATGTATTTATCGAATTCTTCCAAATGCACTGCCGTCATGGCTTTATGTCAGCTTCAGTAAAATGGAGAAGGTTAATTAACTTAAATATTTGATGTTAATGATTTGAAGCAACTCAATATCGACTGCTAAATGTGTATATACAAGAAAATCGACTTTATACCTGAATATATATTTGTCGAATTCTTCCAAATGCACTGCCGTTATGGTTTTATGGCAACTTCAGCAAGATGAAGAAGGCTAATTAACTTAAATATTTGATGTTAATGGTTTGAAGAAATTCAATATCTATTGCTAAATATGTATATATAATATATATATATATCGACTGCTAAATGTGTATATACAAAAAAATCGACTTTATACCTGAATATAAGATTGTCGAATTCTTCCAAATGCACTGCCGTTATGGCTTTATGTCAACTTCAGTAAAATGGAGAAGGTTAATACACTTAAATATCTGATGTTAATGATTTGAAGAAACTCAATATCGACTGCTAAATGTGTATATACAAGAAAATCTACTTTATACCTGAATATAAATTTATCGAATTCTTCCAAATGCACTGCCATTATGGCTTTATGTAAACTTTAGTAAGATGAAGGAGGTTAATTGCCTTAAATATGTTAAATTAGTGATTTAGGGCAACTCAATATCGACTACTAAATGTGTATATACAAGAAAATCGACTTTATACCTGAATATAAGATTGTCTAATTCTTCCAAATGCACTGCCGTTATGGCTTTATGCCAACTTCAGCAAGATGAAGAAGGTTAATTATCTTAAATGTTTTATATTAATGATTTGAAGCAACTCAATATCGACTGCTAAGTGCGTATATACAAGCAGAACGACTTTATACCTGAATATAAGATTGTCTATTTCTTCCGAATGCACTGCCGTTATGGCTTTATGTCAACTTCAGCAAGACAAAGAAAGTTAGTTATTTTAAATATTTGATATTAATGATTTAAAGCAACTCAATATTGACTGCTAAATGTGTATATTCAAAAAAACCGACTTTATACCTGAATTTAAGATTGTCGAATTCTTCCAAATGCACTGCCGTAATGGCTTTATGTCAACTTTAGTAAAATGAAGAAGGTTAATTAACTTAAATATTTGATGTTAATGATTTGAAGCAACTCAATGCCGTCTGCTAAATGTGTACAAACAAGAAAATCTACTTTATACCTGAACATAAGATTGTCGAACTTTTTCCAATGCACTGCCGTTATGGCTTTATGTCAACATCATAGATGAAGAAGGCTAATTAACTTAAATATTTGATGTTAATGATGTAAGACAACTCAATACCGACTGTTTAAAGTGTATATACAAGAAAATCGACTTTATACCTGAACATAAGATTGTCGTAATCTTCCAAATGCACTGCCGTTATGGCTTTATGTCAAATTCAGCAAGATGGAGAAGGTAAATTAACTTAAATATTTGATGCTAATGATTTGAAGCAACTCAATACCGACTGCTAAAAGTGTATATGCAAGAAAATCGACTTTATACCTGAACATATAATTGTCGAATTCTTCCAAATGCACTGCCGTTATGGCTTTATGTCAAATTCAGAAAGGTGGAGAATGTTAATTAACTTAAATATTTGATGTTAATGATTTGAAGCAACTCACTACCGACTGCTAAATGTGTAAATACAAGAAAATCGACTTTATACCTGATCACAAGATTGTCGAATTCTTGCAAATGCACTGCCGTTATGGCTTTATGTCCAATTCAGCACGATGGAGAATGTTAATTAACTTAAATATTTGATGTTAATGATTTGAAGCAACTCATTACCGTCTGCTAAAAGCGTATATGTAAGAAAATCGACTTTATACCTGAACATAAGATTGTCGAATTCTTCCAAATGCACTGCCATTATGGCTTTATGGCAAATTAAGCAAGATGGAGAAGGTTAATTAACTTAAATATTTGATGTTAATGATTTGAAGCAACTCAATACCGACTGCTTAAAGTGTATATACAAGAAAATCGACTTTATTCCTGAACATAAAATTGTCGAATTCTTCCAATTACACTGCCGTTATAGCTCCATCTCAGCTTCAGCAAGATGGAGAATATTAATTAACTTAAATATTTGATGCAAATGACATGAAGCTACTCAATACCGACTGCTAAATGTGTATATACAAGAAAATCGACTTTATACCTGAACATAAAATGGTGGAATTTTTACAAATGCACTGCCGTTATGGCTTTTATGTCAACTTCAGGAAGTCGAAAAAGTTTAATTAACTTAAATAT
>NW_024393796.1:0-1410 GCF_016617805.1 Bactrocera tryoni
AGAATAATTAATTTAAATATGTTAAATTAATGGTTTGAAGCAACTCAATATCGATTCCTAAATGTGTATATATGCACAAGAAATCGAATTTATGCCTTAACATAAGATTGTGGAATTTTTCCAAATGCACTGTCGTTATGGCTATATGTCCACTTCAGTAAGATGAAGAAGGTTAATTAACTGAAATATGTTAAACTAATGATTTATAGCAACTCAATATCGGTTGCTAAATGTGTATATACAAGAAAATCGACTTTATATCTAAATATAAAATTGAGGAATTCTTCCAAATGCACTGCCGTTATGGCCATATGTCAGCTTCAGTAAGACGAAGAAGAATAATTAATTTAAATATGGTAAATTAATGGTTTGAAGCAACTCAATATCGATGCCTAAATGTATATATAGACGAAAATCGACTTTATACCTTAATATAAGATTGTGGCGTTCTTCTAAATGCACTGCCGTTATGGCTTTATGTTCACTTCAGTAAGATAAGGAATTTTAATTAATTTAAATATGTTGAACAAATAATTTAAAGCAACTCAATATCGATTGCTAAATGTGTATATACAAGAAAATCGACTTTATATCTAAATATAAAATTGAGGAATTCTTCCAAATGCACTGCCGCTATGGCCATATGTCAGCTTCAGTAAGACGAAGAAGAAAAATTAATTTAAATATGTTAAATTAATGGTTTGAAGCAACTCAATATCGATTCTTAAATGTGTATATACAAGAAAATGGACTTTATACCTTAATATAAGATTGTGGCGTTCTTCTAAATGCACTGCCGTTATGGCTTTATGTTCACTTCAGTAAGATAAAAAATTTTAATTAATTTAAATATGTTAAACAAATAATTTGAAGCAACTCAATATCGATTGCTAAATGAGTATATACTAGAAAATCGAATTTATACCTTCATATAAGATTGTGAAATTCTTCCAAATGCACTGCCGTTATGGCTTTATGTCAACCTCAGTAAGATAAAGAATGTTAATTAACTTAAATAAGTGAAGTAAAGGATTTGAAGCAACTCAGCGTCGATTGAAAAATGTGTGTATACAAGAAAATTGACTTTATACCTCAATATAAGATTGTGGAATTTTTCCAAATGCACTGCCGTTATGGCTTTATGTCCACTTCAGTAAGATGACGAAGGCTAATTAACTTAAATATGTTAAACTAATGCTTTGAAGTATCTCAATATCGATTCCTAAATGTGTATATACAAGAAAATCGACTTTATACCTTAATATAAGATTGTGGAATTCTTCCAAATGCACTGCCGCTATGGCTTTATATTCACTTCAGTAAGATGAAGACGGTTAATAAACTAAATAAGTGAAGTAAATGTTTTGAAGCAACTCAATATCGATTGCTTAATGTGTATATACAAGAAAA
>NW_024393797.1:0-10309 GCF_016617805.1 Bactrocera tryoni
AATTTTACATATTTAAATAAATTAACCTTTACATCTTACTGAAGTTGACATAAAGCCATAACGACAGCGCACTTGGAAAAATTTCATAACCTTATATGTAGATATAAAGTCGATTTTCTTGTATACACACATCTAGCATTCAATATTGTGTAGCTTCTGAACTTTAACTTTACATATTTAAGATCATTAACTTTCTGCATCTTACTGAAAGTGACATAAAGCCATAACAGCAGTGCATTTGGAAGAATCCCAAAATCTTTTATTTAGGTACAAAGTTGATTTTCCTGTTTATACGCATTTAGCAGTGGACATTGAGTAGCTTCTGAACATTAGCTTTACATATTTAAGTTAATTAGCTTTCTTCATCTTTCTGAAGTTGACATAAAGCCATAACGGCGGTGCATTTGGAAGAATTCCAAAATTTTATATTTAGGTATAAATTCGATTTTCTTGTATACACACATCTAGCAATCGACATTGTGTAGCTTCTGAACATTAACTTTACATATTTAAGATTATTAACTTTCTTCATCTTACTGAAAGTGACATAAAGCCATAACAGCAGTGCATTTGCACAAATTCCATAATCCCATATTTAGAAATAAATTCGATTTTCTTGTATATACGCATTTAGCAAACGATATTGAAATGCCTCAAATCATTAACTTCACATATTTAAGTAAATAAACTTTCTTCATCTAACTGAAGTTGACATAAAGTCATAAGGGCAGTGCATTTGAAAGAATTCCAAAACCTTATATTTAGGTATGAAGTCGATTTTCTTGTATATACACATTTAGCAGTCGATATTGAGTAGCTTCTATTCATTAATTTTACATATTTAAGTAAATTAACCTTTTACATTTTACTGAAGTTGACATAAAGCCATAACGACAGTGCACTTGGAATAATTCCATAACCTTATATGTAGATATAAAGTCGATTTTCTTGTGTACACACATCTAGCATTCGATATTGTGTAGCTTCTGAACATTATCTTTACATATTTAAGATTATTAACTTTCTTCATCTTACTGAAAGTGACATAAAGCCATAACAGCAGTGCATTTGGAAGAATTGCAAAACCTTATATTTAGGTATGAAGTCGATTTTCTTGTATTTACGCACTAACCAATCGATATTGAGTTGCTTCAAATCATTAACTACACATATTTAAGATAATTAACTTTGTCATCTTACTGAAGTTGACATAAAGCCATAACGGCAGTACATTTGGAAGAATTAAATAACTTTATAGTTAGATATAAAATCGATTTTCTTGTATATACACATTTAGCAATCAATATTGAGATGCTTCAAATCATTAACTTCACATATTTAAGTTAGCTAACTTTCTTCATCTTACTGTAGTTGGCATAAAGCAATAACGGCAGTGCATTTGAAAAAATTCCAAAATCTTATATTTAGGTATGAAGTCGATTTTCTTGTATATACGCATTTAGCAGTCGATATTGAGTAGCTTCTATTCATTAATTTTACATATTTAAATAAATTAACCTTTACATCTTACTGAAGTTGACATAAAGCCATAACGACAGCGCACTTGGAATAATTCCATAACCTTATATGTAGATATAAAGTCGATTTTCTTGTGTACACACATCTAGCATTCGATATTGTGTAGCTTCTGAACATTTTCTTTACATATTTAAGATTATTAACTTTCTTCATCTTACTGAAAGTGACATAAAGCCATAACAGCAGTGCATTTGGAAGAATTGCAAAACCTTATATTTAGGTATGAAGTCGATTTTCTTGTATTTACGCACTAACCAATCGATATTGAGTTGCTTCAAATCATTATGTACACATATTTAAGATAATTAACTTTGTCATCTTACTGAAGTTGACATAAAGCCATAACGGCAGTACATTTGGAAGAATTAAATAACTTTATAGTTAGATAGAAAATCGATTTTCTTGTATATACGCATTTAGCAATCAATATTGAGATGCTTTAAATCATTAACTTCACATATTTAAGTTAGCTAACTTTCTTCATCTTACTGTAGTTGGCATAAAGCAATAACGGCAGTGCATTTGAAAAAATTCCAAAATCTTATATTTAGGTATGAAGTCGATTTTCTTGTATATACGCATTTAGCAGTCGATATTGAGTAGCTTCTATTCATTAATTTTACATATTTAAATAAATTAACCTTTACATCTTACTGAAGTTGACATAAAGCCATAACGACAGCGCACTTGGAATAATTCCATAAACTTATATGTAGATATAAGGTCGATTTTCTTGTGTACACACATCTAGCATTCGATATTGTGTAGCTTCTGAACATTATCTTTACATATTTAAGATTATTAACTTTCTTCATCTTACTGAAAGTGACATAAAGCCATAAAGGCAGTGCATTTGGAAGAATTCCAAAATTTTATATTTAGGTATAAAGTCGATTTTCTTGTATATACACATGTAGCAATCTTTAACTTTACACATTTAAGTTAATTAACTTTCTTCATGTAACTGAAGTTGACATAAAGCCATAAGGGCAGTGCATTTGGAAGAAATCAAAAATCTTATATTTAGATATAAATTCGATTTTCTTGTATATACGCATTTAGCAAACGATATTGAGATACTTCAAATCATTACCTTCACATATTTAGGTAAATTAACTTTCTTCATCTTACTGAGTTTGACATAAAGCCATAAGGGCAGTGCATTTGAAAGAATTCCAAAATTTTATATATAGGTATGAACTCGATTTTCTTGTATATACGCATTTAGCAGTCGATATTGAGTAGCTTCTATTCATTAGTTTTACATATTTAAGTAAATTAACCTTTAACATCTTACTGAAGTTGACATACAGCCATAACGACAGTGCACGTGGAATAATTCCATAACCTTATATGTAGATATAAAGTCGATTTTCTTGTGTACACACATCTAGCATTCGATATTGTGTAGCTTCTGAACATTATCTTTACATATTTAAGATTATTAACTTTCTTCATCTTACTGAAAGTGACATAAAGCCATAAAGGCAGTGCATTTGGAAGAATTCCAAAATTTTATATTTAGGTATAAAGTCGATTTTCTTGTATATACACATGTAGCAATCTTTAACTTTACACATTTAAGTTAATTAACTTTCTTCATGTAACTGAAGTTGACATAAAGCCATAAGGCAGTGCATTTGAAAGAAATCAAAAATCTTATATTTAGATATAAATTCGATTTTCTTGTATATACGCATTTAGCAAACGATATTGAGATACTTCAAATCATTACCTTCACATATTTAAGTAAATAAACTTTCTTCATCTAACTGAAGTTGACATAAAGCCATAAGGGCAGTGCATTTGAAAGAATTCCAAAACCTTATATTTAGGTATGAAGTCGATTTTCTTGTATATACACATTTAGCAGTCGATACTGAGTAGCTTCTATTCATTAATTTTACATATTTAAGTAAATTAACCTTTTACATCTTACTGAAGTTGACATAAAGCCATAACGGCAGCGCACTTGGAAAAATTTCATAACCTTATATGTAGATATAAAGTCGATTTTCTTGTATACACAAATCTAGCATTCAATATTGTGTAGCTTCTGAACATTAACTTTACATATTTAAGATCATTAACTTTCTGCATCTTACTGAAAGTGACATAAAGCCATAACAGCAGTGCATTTGGAAGAATTGCAAAACCTTATATTTAGGTATGAAGTCGATTTTCTTGTATTTACGCACTAACCAATCGATATTGAGTTGCTTCAAATAATTAACTTCACATATTTAAGTTAATTGACTTTCTTTATCTTACCGAAGTTGACATAAAGCCATAACGGCGGTGCACTTGGAAAAATTCCATAATTTTATATTTACATATAATGTCGATTTTCTTGTATATACACATCTAGTCATCGATATTGAGTTGATTCAAGTCATTAACTGCACATATTAAAGTTTATTACCTTTCTTCATCTTACTGAAGTTGGCATAAAGCCATAACGGCAGAGCATTTGGAAGAATTCAAAAACCTTATATTCAAGTATAAAGTCGATTTTCTTGTTTATACGCATTTAGCAATCGATATTGAGTTGATTCAAATCATTAACTTCACGTATTTAAGTTAATTGACTTTCTTCATCTTACTGAGGTTGACATAAAGCCATAACGGCGGTACACTTGGAAAAATTCCATAATCTTATATTTAGATATAAAGTCGATTTTCTTGTATACACACATCTAGCAATCGATTTTGTGTAGCTTCTGAACATTAACTTCACATATTTAAAACTATTAACTTTCTTCGTCTTACTGAAAGTCACATAAAGCCATAACGGCAGTGCATTTGGAAGAATTGCAAAATCTTATATTTAGGTATAAAGTCGATTTTCTTGTTTATACGCATTTACCAATCGATATTGAGTTGCTTCAAATCATTATCTTCACATATTTAAGTTAATTGACTTTCTTCATCTTACCGAAGTTGACATAAAGCTATAACGGCATTGCATTTGGAAGAATTCTAAAATTTTATATTCAGGTGTGTAGTCGATTATCTTTTATTTATTGACATTTAGCAATAAATATTGAAATGCTTCAAATCACTAACTTCACTTGTTTAAGTTAATTAACTTTCTTCGTCTTACTGAGGTTGACATAAAGCATTAACGGCGGTGCACTTGGAAAAATTCCATAATCTTATATTTAGATATAAAGTCGATTTTCTTGTATACACACATCTAGCAATCGATTTTGTGTAGCCTCTGAACAATAACTTTACATATTTAAGACTATTAACTTTCTTCATCTTACGGAAAGTCACATAAAGTCGATTTTCTTGTATACACACATCTAGCAATTGACTTTGTGTAGCTTCTGAACATTAACTTTACATATTTAAGAGTATTAACTTTCTTCATCTTTCTGAAAGTCACATAGAGCCATAACGGCAGTGCATTTGGAAGAATTGCAAAATCATATATTTAGGTATAAAGTCGATTTACTGTTTATACGCATTAAGCAATCGATATTGAGTTGCTTCAAATCACTAACTTCACATATTTAAGTTAATTGACTTTCTTCATCTTACCGAAATTGACATAAAGCTATAACGGCATTGCATTTGGAAGAATTCTAAAATCTTATACTCAGGTCTATAGTCGATTATCTTGTATATAGCAATCAATATTGAAATGCTTCAAATCACTAACTTCACATATTTAAGTTAATTAACTTTCTTCATCTTACTGAGGTTGTCATAAAGCCTTAACGGCGGTGCACTTGGAAAAATTCCATAATCTTATATTTAGATATAAAGTCGATTTTCTTGTATACACACATCTAGCAATCGATTTTGTGTAGCCTCTGAGCAATAACTTTACATATTTAAGACTATTAAATTTCTTCATCTTACGGAAAGTCACATAAAGTCGATTTTCTTGTATACACACATCTAGCAATTGACTTTGTGTAGCTTCTGAACATTAGCTTCACATATTTAAGACTATTAACTTTCTTCATCTTACTGAAAGTGACATAAAGCCATAACAGCAGTGTATTTGGAAGAATTCCAAAATCTTATGTTTATTTCTAAAGTCGAGTTTCTTGTATTTACGCACTAAACAATCGATATTGAGTTGCTTCAAATCATTAACTACACATATTAAAGTTTATTACCTTTCTTCATCTTACTGAAGTTGGCATAAAGCCATAACGGCAGAGCATTTGGAAGAATTCAAAAACCTTATATTCAAGTATAAAGTCGATTTTCTTGTTTATACGCATTTAGCAATCGATATTGAGTTGATTCAAATCATTAACTTCACGTATTTAAGTTAATTGACTTTCTTCATCTTACTGAGGTTGACATAAAGCCATAACGGCGGTACACTTGGAAAAATTCCATAATCTTATATTTAGATATAAAGTCGATTTTCTTGTATACACACATCAAGCATTCGATATTATGTAGCTTCTGAACATTAACTTTACATATTTAAGAGTATTAACTTTCTTCATCTTTCTGAAAGTCACATAGAGCCATAACGGCAGTGCATTTGGAAGAATTGCAAAATCTTATATTTAGGTATAAAGTCGATTTACTGTTTATACGCATTTAGCAATCGATATTGAGTTGCTTCAAATCACTAACTTCACATATTTAAGTTAATTGACTTTCTTCATCTTACCGAAGTTGACATAAAGCCATAACGGCAGTGCATTTGGAAGAACTCAATAACTTTATAATTAGATATAAAATCGATTTTCTTCTATATACACATTTAGCAATCGATATTGAGATGCTTCAAATCATTAACTTCGCATATTTAAGTTAGTTAACTTTCTTCATCTTACTGAAGTTGACATAAAGCCATAACGGCAGTGCATTTGGAAAAATTCCATAATCTTATATATAGATATAAAGTCGATTTTCTTGTATACACACATCAAGCATTCGATATTATGTAGCTTCTGAACATTAACTTTACATATTTAAGAGTATTAACTTTCTTCATCTTACTGAAGTCAACATAAAGCCATAACGGCAGTGCATTTGGAAGAATTGCAAAATCTTATATTTAGGTATAAAATCGATTTTCTTCTATATACACATTTAGCAATCGATATTGAGATGCTTCAAATCATTAACTTCACATATTTAAGTTAGCTAACTTTCTTCATCTTACTGAAGTTGGCATAAAGCTATAACGGCAGTGCATTTGGAAGAATTACAAAACCTTATATTTAGATATAAGGTCGGTTTTCTTGTATATACGCATTTAGCAGTTGACATTGAGTAGCTTCTGAACATTAACTTTACATATTTAAGTTAATTAACTTTCTTCATGTTACTGAGGTTGACATAAAGCCATAACGGCGGTACACTTGGAAAAATTCCATAATCTTATATTTAGATATAAAGTCGATTTTCTTGTATACACACATCTAGCAATCGACTTTGTGTAGCTTCTGAACATTAACTTTACATATTTAAGAGTATTAACTTTCTTCATCTTACTGAAGTCGACATAAAGCCATAACGGCAGTGCATTTGGAAGAATTGCAAAATCTTATATTTAGGTATAAAGTCGATTTTCTTGTATATACACTTTAAGCAACCGATATTGAGTTGCTTCAAATCATTAACTTCACATATTTAAGCTAATTGACTTTCTTCGTCTTACCGAATTCGACATAAAGCTATAACGGCATTGCATTTGGAAGAATTCTACAATCTTATATTTAGGTGTAAAGTTGATTTTCTTGTATATACGCATTAAGCAATCGATATTGTGTAGCTTCCATTCATTTATTTTACATATTTAAGTAAATTAACCTTTTACATCTTACTGAAGTTGACATAAAGCTATATCGGCAGTGCATTTGCAAAAATTCCATAATATTATATTTAGAAATAAAGTCGATTTTCTTGTATATACGCATTTAGCAAACGATATTGAGATACTTCAAATCATGAACTTCACATATTTAAGTAAATTAACTTTCTTCATCTTACTGAAGTTGACATAAAGCCATAAAGGCAGTGCATTTGGAAGAATTCCAAAATCTTATATTTAGGTATAAAGTCGATTTTCTTGTATATACGCTTTTGCAATCGATATTGTGTATTTACATATTTAAGATTACTAACTTTCTTCATCTTACTAAAGTTGACATAAAGCCATAACGGCAGTGGATTTGGAAAAATTCAATAACTTTATAGTTAGATATAAAATCGATTTTCTTGTATATACACATTTAGCAATCGATATTGAGATGCTTCAAATCAATAACTTCACATATTTAGGTTAATTAACTTTCTTCATCTTACTGAAGTTGGCATAAAGCCATAAGGGCAGTGCTTGGGTAGAATTCCAAAATCTTATATTTAGGTATAAAGTCGATTTTCCTGTTTATACGCATTTTGCAATCGATATTGTGATGCTTTAAATCACTAATTTCACATATTTAAGTAAATGAACTTTCTTCATCTTACTGAAGTTGACATAAAGCCATAAAGGCAGTGCATTTGGAAGAATTCCAAAATCTTATATTTAGGTATAAAATTGATTTTCCTGTTTATACGCATTTAGCAGTCGATATTGATTAGCTTCTATTCACAAATTTTACATATTTAAATAAATTAACCTTTTACATCTTACTGAAGTTGACATAAAGCCATAAGGGCAGTGCATTTGGAAGAATTCCAAAACCTTATATTTAGATATAAAGTCGATTTTCTTGTATATACGCATTAAGCAGTCGACATTGAGTAGCTTCTGAACATTGACTTTACACATTTAAGTTAATTAACTTTCTTCATCTTACTGAAGTTGACATAAAGCCATAACGGCGGTGCACTTGGAAAAATTCCATAATCTTATATTTAGATGTAATGTCGATTTTCTTGTATATACACATCTAGCAATCGATAATATGTAGCTTCTGAACATTAATTTTACATATTTAAGATTACTTACTTTCTTCATCTTACTGAAGTTGTCATAAAGCCATAAGGGCAGTGCATTTTGAAGAATTCGATATTTTTATAGTTAGATATAAAATCGATTTTCTTGTATATACACATTTAGCAATCGATGTTGAGATGCTTCAAATCATTAACTTCACATATTTAAGTTAGCTAACTTTCTTCATCTTACTGAAGTTGACATAAAGCCATAACGGCAGTGCATTTGGAAGAATTCCAAAACCTTATATTTAGATATAAAGCCGATTTTCTCGTTAATACGCATTAAGCAGTCGACATTAAGTAGCTTCTGAACATTAACTTTACACATTTAAGTTAATTAACTCTCTTCATCTTACTGAAGTTGGCATGAAGCCATAACGGCGGTGCACTTGGAAAAATTCCATAATCTTATATTTAGATGTAATGTCGATTTTCTTGTATATACACATCTAGCAATCGATATTGTGTAGCTTCTGAACATTAACTTTACATATTTAAGATTACTAACTTTCTGCATCTTACTGAAGTTGACATAAAGCCATAACAGCAGTGCTTTTGGAAGAATTCCAAAACCGTATATTTAGATATAAAGTCGTTTTTCTTGTTTGTACGCATTTAGCAATCAATATTGTGATGCTTAAATCACCAATTTCTCATTTTTAAGAAAACTAACTTTCTTTATCTTACTGAAGTTAACATAAAGCCATAAAGGCAGTGCATGCATTCATGTAGATATAAAGTCGATTTTCTTGTATACACACATCTAGCATTCGATATTGTGTAGCTTCTGAACATTAACTTTACATATTTAAGATTATTAACTTTCTTCATCTTACTGAAAGTGACATAAAGCCATAACAGCAGTGCATTTGGAAGAATTCCAAAATCTTATATTTAGGTATAAATTCTATTTTCTTGTTTATACGCATTTAGCAGTCGACATTGAGTAGCTTCTGAACATTAGCTTTACATATTTAAGTTAATTAACTTTCCTCATCTTTCTAAAGTTGACATAAAGCCATAACGGCGGTGAGCTTGGAAAAATTCCATAATCTTATATTTAGATATAAATTCGGTTTTCTTGTATACACACATCTAGCAATCGATATTGTGTAGCTTCTGAACATTAACTTTACATATTTAAGATTATTAACTTTCTTCATCTCACTGAAAGTGACATAAAGCCATAACAGCAGTGCATTTGGAAGAATTCCAAAATCTTTTATTTAGGTATAAATTCGGTTTTCTTGTATACACACATCTAGCAATCGATATTGTGTAGCTTCTGAACATTAACTTCACACATTTAAGATTATTAACTTTCTTCATCTTACTGAAAGTGACATAAAGCCATAACAGCAGTGCATTTGGAAGAATTCCAAAATCTTTTATTGAGGTATAAAGTTTATTTTCTTGTATATACGCATTTAGCAAACGATATTGAGATGCTTCAAATCATTAACTTCACATATTTAAGTAAATTAACTTTCTTCATCTTACCGAGTTTGTACCAAAGCCATAAGAGCAGGGCATTTGGAAGAATTCCAAAATCTTATATTTTGGTATAAAGTCGATTTTCTTGTATATACGCTTTTAGCAGTCGATATTGAGTAGCCTCTATTCATTGATTTTACATATTTAAGATGATTAACTTTCTTTATCTTAGTGAAGTTTGCATAAAGCCATAACGGCAGTGCACTTGGAAAAATTCCATAATATTATATATAGATATAAAGTCGATTTTCTTGTATACACACATCTAGCATTCGATATTGTGTAGCTTCTGAACATTAACTTTACATATTTAAGATTATTAACTTTCTTCATCCTACTGAAAGTGACA
>NW_024393798.1:0-3103 GCF_016617805.1 Bactrocera tryoni
GTTATGGCTTTATGTCAACTTCAGTAAGATGAAGAAGGTTAATTAACTTAAATAAGTGAAGTAAATTATTTGAAGCAACTCAATATCGATTGCTAAATGTGTATATTCAAGAAAATCGACTTTATATCTAAATATAAGACTGTGGAATTCTTCCAAATGCCATGCCGTTATGACTTTATGTCAACTTCCGTAAGATGAAGAAGGTTAATTAACTTAAAAAAGTGAAGTAAATGATTTGAATCAACCCAATATCGATTGCTAAATGTGTATATACAAGAAAATCGACTTTATATCTAAATATTAGATTGTGGAATTCTTCCAAATGCACTGCCGTTATGGCTTTATGTCAACTTCAGTCAGATGAAGAAGGTTAATTAACTTAAATAAGTGAAGTAAATAATTTTAAGCAACTCAATATCGATTGCTAAATGTGTATATACAAGAAAATCGACTTTATACCTTAATATAGGATTGTGGAATTCTTCCAAATGCACTGCCGTTATGGCTTTATGTCCGCTTCAGTAAGATGAAGAAGGTAAGTGAACTTAAATATGTTAAACTAATGATTCGAAGCAACTCAATATCGATTGCTGAATGTGTATATACAAGAAAATCGACCTTATACCTTAATATAGGATTGTGGTAGTCTTCCACATGCACTGCCGTTATGGCTTTATGTCCACTTCAGTAAGATGAAGAAGGTAAATCAACTTAAATATGTTAAACTTATGATTTGGAGCAACTCAATATCGATAGCTAAATGTGTATATACAAGAAATTCGACTTTATACCTTAATATAAGATTGTGGAATTCCTCCACATGTACTGCCGTAATGGCTTTATGTCCACTTCAGTAAGATGAAGAAGGTTAATTAACTTAAATAAGTGAAGTAAATGTTTTGAAGCAAGTCAGTATCGATTGCTAAATGTGCATATACAAGAAAATCGACTTTATGTCTAAATATAGGATTGTGGAATTCTTCAAAATGCACTGCTGTTATGGCTTTATGTCCACTTCAGTAAGATGAAGAAGGTAAATCAACTTAAAAATGTTAAACTAACGATTTGAAGCAACTCAATATCGATTCCTAAATGTGTATTTACAAGAAAATCGACTTAATATCTAAATATAAGATTATGGAATTCTTCCAAATGCACTGCCGTTATGGCTTTATGTCAACTTCAGTAAGATGAAGAAGGTTAATTAACGAAAATAAGTAAAGTAAATGATTTGAAGCAACACAGTATCGATTGCTAAATGTGTATATACAAGAAAATCGACTTTATATCTAAATATAAGATTATGGAATTCTTCCAAATGGACTGCCGTTATGGCTTTATGTCAACTTCAGTAAGATGAAGAAGGTTTGTTATCTTAAATATGTTGAATTAATGATTTGAAGCAACTCAATATCGATTGCTGAATGTGTATATTCAAGAAAATCGGCTTTATATCTAAATATAAGATTGTCGAATTCTTCCAAATGCACTGCCATTATGGCTTTATGTCAACTTCAGTAAGATGAAGAATATTAATTAACTTAAATAAGTGAAGTAAATTATTTGAAGCAACTCAATATCGATTGCTCATTGTGTATATACAAGAAAATCGACTTTATGTCTAAATATAAGATAGTGGAATTCTTCCAAATGCACTGCCGTTATGGCTTTATGTCAACTTCAGTAAGATGAAGAAGGTAAGAGAACTTAAATATGTTAAACTAATGATTTGAAGCAACTCAATATCGATTTCTAAATGTGTATATAAAAGAAAATCGACTTTATACCTCAATATGAGATTGTGGAGTTCTTCCAAATGCACTGCCGTTATGGCTTTATGTCACCTTTAGTAAAATGAAGAATGTTTATTAACTTAAATAAGTGAAGTTAATGATTTGAAGCAACTCAATATCGATTGCTAAATGTGTATATACAAGAAAATCGTTTTTATATCTAAATATAGGATTGTAGAATTCTTCCAAATGCACTGCCGTTATGGCTTTATGTCAACTTCAGTAAGATAAGGAAGGTTAATTAACTTAAATAAGTGAAGTCAATTATTTGAAGCAACTCAATATCGATTGCTCATTGTGTATATACAAGAAATTCGACTTTATACCTTAATACAAGATTGTGGAATTCTTCCAAATGCACTTCCGTTATGGCTTTATGTCCACTTCAGTAAGATGAGGAACGTTAATTAACTTTAATATGTTAAACTAATTATTTGAAGCAACTCAATATCGATTGCTAAATGTGTATATACAAAAAATTCGACTTTATACCCCAATATGAGATTGCGGAATTCTTCCAAATGCACTGCCGTTATGGCTTTATGTCAACTTCAGTAAGATGAGGAAGGTTAATTAGCTTAAAGATGTTAAATAAATGATTTAAAGCAACTCAACATCGAATGTTAAATGTGTATATACAAGAAAATCAATTTATACCTGAATATAAGATTGTCGAATTCTTTCAAATGCTCTCCCGTTATGGCTTTATGTCAACTTCAGTAAGATGAAGAAGGTAAATTAACTTAAAGGTGTTAAATTAATGATTTAAAGCAACTCAATATCGACTGCTAAATGTGTATATACAGAAAATCGACTTTGTACCTGAATATGAGATTGTCGAATTCTTCCAAATGCACTGCCGTTATGGCTTTATGTCAACTTCAATAAGATGAAGAAGGTAAATTAACTTAAATATGTTAAACTAACGATTTGAAGCAACTCAATATCGATTCCTAAATGTGTATATACAAGAAAATCGACTTTCTACCTTAATATAAGATTGTGGAACTCTTCCACATGTACTGCCGTAATGGCTTTATATCCACTTCAGTAAGATGAAGAAGGTTAATTAACTTAAATATGTTAAACTAATGATTTGAAGCCGCCCAATATCGATTCCTGGATATGTATGCACAAGAAAATCGACTTTATACCTTAATATAAGATTGTGGAATTCTTCCACATGTACTGCCGTAATGGCTTTATGCCCACTTCGGTAAGATGAAGAACGTTAATTAACTTAAATAAGTGAAGTAAATGTTTTGAAGCAACTCATTATCGATTGCTTAATGTGTATATACAAGAAATTC
>NW_024393799.1:0-10359 GCF_016617805.1 Bactrocera tryoni
AAAAATTCCACAATTTTACATTTCGGTAAAAAACCGATTTTCTTGCATGTACACATTTAGAAATCCATATCAAGTTGCTCCAAATCGTTAGCTTAACATATTAAATTAAATTAACCTTCTCCATTTTACTGAAGTTGGCATAAAACCATAACGGCAGCGCATTTGGGAAAATTCCACAATTTTAAATTTAGGTATAAAACCGATTTTCTGGCATGTACACACTTAGAAACCCATATCAAGTTGCTTTAAATCATTAGCTTTACATATTAAAGGTAAATAACTTTCTTCATCTTACTAAAGTTGGCATAAAGCCATAACGGTAGTACATTTGGAAAAATTCCACAATTTTACATTTCGGTAAAAAACCGATTTTCTTGCATGTACACATTAAGAAATCCATATCAAATTGCTTCAAATTATTAAATTCACATATTATAGATATATAACCCTTACCATCTTACTCAAGTTGACATAAGACCATAACGGCAGTGCATTTGGAAAAATTCCATAATTTTACATTTAGGTATAAAACCGACTTTCTTGCATGTACACATTTAGAAATCCATATCAAGTTGCTCCAAATCATTAGCTTAACATAATAAAGTTAATTAACCCTCACCATCTTACTAAAGTTGGCATAAAGCCATAACGGCAGTGCATTTGGAAAAATTCAACAATTTTACATTTATGTATAAAACCGGTTTTCTTGCATTTAAACATTTAGAAATCCATATCAAGTTACTTCAATTCATTAACGTCACATATTCAAGTTCAATAACCTTCGTCGTCTTACTCAAGTTGGCAATAAAGCCAAAACGACAGTGCATTTGGAAAAATTCCATAATTTTACATTTAGGTATAAAACCGACCTTCTTGCACGCACACATTTAGAAATCCATATCAAGTTGCTTCAATTCAATAGCTTAATATATTAAAGTTAATTAACCGTCACCATCTTACTAAAGTTGGCTAAGGCCATAACGGCAGTGCATTTGGAAGAATTCCAGAATTTTACATTTAGGTATAAAATCGATTTCCTTTCATGTAAACATTTAGAATTATATATCAAGTTGTTTCAAATTATTAAATTTAATTAACTTTCTTCATCTTACTAAAGTTGGCATAAAGCCATAACGGCAGCGCATTTCGAAAAATTCCATAATTTTACATTTAGGTATAAAACCGACTCTCTTGCATGTAGACATTTAGAAATTCATATCAAGTTGCTCCAAATCGTTAGCTTAACATACTAAAGTTAATTAACCCTCACCATCTTACTAAAGTTGGCATAAAGCCATAACGGCAGTGCATTTGGAAAAATTCAACAATTTTACATTTAGGTATAAAACCGACTCTATTGCATGTACACGTTTAGAAATGCATGTTGTTTCAAATTATTAAATTCACATATTAAAGTTAATTAACTTTCTTCATCTTACAGAAGTTGGCATAAAGCCAAAACGGCAGTGCATTCGGAAAATTCCACAATTTTCCATTTAGGATAAAACCGGTTTTCTTGCATTTAAACATTTAGAAATCCATATCAAGTTACTTCAATTCATTAACGTCACATATTCAAGTTCAATAACCTTCGTCGTCTTACTCAAGTTGGCAATAAAGCCAAAACGACAGTGCATTTGGAAAAATTCCATAATTTTACATTTAGGTATAAAACCGACCTTCTTGCACGCACACATTTAGAAATCCATATCAAGTTGCTTCAATTCAATAGCTTAACATATTAAAGTTAATTAACCGTCACCATCTTACTAAAGTTGGCTAAGGCCATAACGGCAGTGCATTTGGAAGAATTCCAGAATTTTACATTTAGGTATAAAATCGATTTCCTTTCATGTAAACATTTAGAATTATATATCAAGTTGTTTCAAATTATTAAATTTAATTAACTTTCTTCATCTTACTAAAGTTGGCATAAAGCCATAACGGCAGCGCATTTGGAAAAATTCCATAATTTTACATTTAGGTATAAAACCAACTCTCTTGCATGTAGACATTTAGAAATTCATATCAAGTTGCTCCGAATCGTTAGCTTAACATACTAAAGTTAATTAACCCTCACCATCTTACTAAAGTTTGCATAAAGCCATAACGGCAGTGCATTTTGAAAAATTCAACAATTTTACATTTAGGTACAAAACCGACTCTATTGCATGTACACGTTTAGAAATCCATATCATGTTGTTCCAAATTATTAAATTCACATATTAAAGTTAATTAACTTCCTTCATCTTACAGAAGTTGGCATAAAGAGATAACGGTAGTGCATTTGGAAAAATTCCACAATTTTACATTTAGGTATGAAACCGATATTCTGGCAGCACACATTTAGAAATCCATATAAAGTTGCTTCAAATCATTAGCTTCACATATTAAAGTTATTTAACCCTCACCATCTTACTTAAGTTGACTTAAGACCATAACGGCAGTGCAGTTGGAAAAAATTCCATAATTTGACATTTAGGTATAAAACTGATTTTCCTGCATTTAAACATTTAGCAATCCACATCAAGTTGATGCAAGTCATTAACGTCACATATTAAACTAAATTAACCTTCTCCATTTTACTGAGGTTGGCATAAAGCCATAACGGCAGTGCATTTGGAAAAAATCGACAATTTTACATTTAGGTATAAAACCGATTTTCCTGCATTTAAACATTTTGCAATACATATCGAGTTGATTCCAGTAAATAACGTCACATATTCAAGCTAATTAACCTTCGTCATATTACAGAAGTTGGCATAAAGCCATAACGGCAGTGCATTTGGAAAAATTCCACAATTTTTCATTTAGGTATAAAACCGATTTTTTGGCATGTACACACTTAGAAATCCATATCAAGTTGCTTTAAATCATTAGCTTCACATATTAAAGTTAATTAACTTTCTTCATCTTACTAAAGGTTGCATAAAGCCATAACGGCAGTGCATTTGGAAAAATTCCACAATTTTACATTTGGGTATAAAACTGATTTTCTTGCATGTACACATTTAGAAATCCATATCAAGTTGCTCCAAATCGTTAACTTAACATATTAAAGTAAACTAACCTTCTCCATTTTACTGAAGTTGGCATAAAACCATAACGGCAGCGCATTTGGGAAAATTCCACAATTTTACATTTAGGTATAAAACCGACTCTATTGCATATACACATTTCGAAATCCACATCAAGTTGCTTTAAATCATTAGCTTCACATATTAAAGGTAAATAACTTTCTTGATCTTACTAAAGTTGGCATAAAGCCATAACGGTAGTACATTTGGAAAAATCCCACAATTTTACATTTCGGTATAAAACCGATTTTCTTGCATGTACACATTTAGAAATCCATATCAAATTGCTTCAAATTATTAAATTCACATATTTAAGATATATAACCCTTACCATCTTACTCAAGTTGACATAAGACCATAACGGCAGTGCATTTGGAAAAATTCCATAATTTTATATTTAGGTATCAAGCCGACTTTCTTGCATGTACACATTTAGAAATCCATATCAAGCTGCTCATAAGCTTAACATACTAAAGTTAATTAACCCTCACCATCTTACTAAAGTTGGCATAAAGCCATAACGGCAGTGCATTTGGAAAAATTCAACATTTTTACATTTATGTTAAAACCGATGTTCTGGCATGTACACTTTTAGAAATCCATATCAAGTTGCTCCAAATCGTTAGCTTAACATATTAAGGTAAATCAATCTTCTCCATTTTACTGAAGTTGGCATAAAACCATAACGGCAGCGCATTTGGGAAAATTCCACAATTTTACATTTAGGTATGAAACCGACTTTCTTGCATGTGCACATTTAGAAATCCATATCAAGTTGCTTTAAATCATTAGCTTTACATATTAAAGGTAAATAACTTTCTTCATCTTACTTAAGTTGGCATAAAGCCATAACGGTAGTGCATTTGGAAAAATTCCACAATTTTTCATTTAGGTATAAAACCGATTTTCTGGCATGTACACACTTAGAAATCCATATCAGTTGCTTTAAATCATTAGCTTCACATATTAAAGGTTAATAACTTTCTTCATCTTACTAAAGTTGGCATAAAGCCATAACGGTAGTGCATTTGGAAAAATTCCACAATTTTACATTTCGGTATAAAATTTCCGATTCCGATTTTCTTGCATGTACACATTTAGAAATCCATATCAAATTGCTTCAAATTATTAAATTCACATATTAAAGAGATATAACCCTTACCATCTTACTCAAGATGACATAAGACCATAACGGCAGTGCATTTGGAAAAATTCCATAATTTTATATTTAGGTATAAAACCGACTTTCTTGCATGTACACTTTTAGAAATCCATATCAAGTTGCTCCAAATCATTAGCTTAACATACTAAAGTTAATTAACTTTCTTCATCATACAGAAGTTGGCATAAAGCCAAAACGGCAGTGCATTTGGAAAATTCCACAATTTTACATTTAGGTATAAAACCGACTGTCTTGCATGTAAACATTTAGAAATCCATACCAGGTTGCTTCAAGTCATTAGCTTCACATATTAAAGTTAATTAACTTTGTTCATCTTAGTAAAGTTGGCATAAAGCCATAACGGCTGTGCATTTGGAAAAATTCCACAATTTTCCATTTAGGATAAAACCGGTTTTCTTGCATTTAAATATTTAGAAATCCATATCAAGTTACTTCAATTCATTAACGTCACATATTCAAGTTCAATAACCTTCGTCGTCTTACTCAAGTTGGCAATAAAGCCAAAACGACAGTGCATTTGGAAAAATTCCATAATTTTGCATTTAGGTATTAAACCGACCTTCTTGCATGTACACATTTAGAAATCCATATCAAGTTGCTTCAATTCATTAGCTTAACATATTAAAGTTAATTAACCGTCACCATCTTACTAAACTTGGCTAAGGCCATAACGGCAGTGCATTTGGAAAAATTCCAGAATTTTACATTTAGGTATAAAATCGATTTCCTTTCATGTAAACATTTGGAAATCCATATCAAGTTGTTTCAAATTATTAAATTTAATTAACTTTCTTCATCTTACTAAAGTCGGCATAAAGCCATAACGGCAGCGCATTTGGAAAAATTCCATAATTTTACATTTAGGTATAAAACCGACTCTCTTGCATGTAGACATTTAGAAATTCATATCAAGTTGCTCCAAATCGTTAGCTTAACATACTAAAGTTAATTAACCCTCACCATTTTACTAAAGTTGGCATAAAGCCATAACGGCAGTGAATTTGGAAAAATTCAACAATTTTACATTTAGGTATAAAACCGACTCTATTGCATTTACACGTTTAGAAATCCATATCATCTTGTTTCAAATTATTAAATTCACATAGTAAAGTTAATTAACTACCTTCTTCTTACAGAAGTTGGCATAAAGAGATAACGGTAGTGCATTTGGAAAAATTCCACAATTTTACATTTAGGTATGAAACCGATATTCTGGCAGCACACATTTAGAAATCCATATAAAGTTGCTTCAAATCATTAGCTTCACATATTAAAGTTATTTAACCCTCACCATCTTACTTAAGTTGACTTAAGACCATAACGGCAGTGCAGTTGGAAAAAATTCCATAATTTGACATTTAGGTATAAAACTGATTTTCCTGCATTTAAACATTTAGCAATCCACATCAAGTTGATGCAAGTCATTAACGTCACATATTAAACTAAATTAACCTTCTCCATTTTACTGAGGTTGGCATAAAGCCATAACGGCAGTGCATTTGGAAAAAATCCACAATTTTACATTTATGTATAAAACCGATTTTCCTGCATTTAAACATTTTGCAATACATATCGAGTTGATTCCAGTAAATAACGTCATATATTCAAGCTAATTAACCTTCGTCTTATTACAGAAGTTGGCATAAAGCCATAACGGCAGTGCATTTGGAAAAATTCCACAATTTTTCATTTAGGTATAAAACCGATTTTTTGGCATGTACACACTTAGAAATCCATATCAGTTGCTTTAAATCATTAGCTTCACATATTAAAGGTTAAAAACTTTCTTCATCTTACTAAAGTTGGCATAAAGCCATAACGGTAGTGCATTTGGAAAAATTCCACAATTTTACATTTCGGTATAAAATTTCCGATTCCGATTTTCTTGCATGTACACATTTAGAAATCCATATCAAATTGCTTCAAATTATTAAATTCACATATTAAAGAGATATAACCCTTACCATCTTACTAAAGTTGGCATAAAGCCATAACGGCAGTGCATTTGGAAAAATTCAACAATTTTACATTTATGTATAAAACCGATGTTCTGGCATGTACACTTTTAGAAATCCATATCAAGTTGCTCCAAATCGTTAGCTTAACATATTAAAGTAAATTAATCTTCTCCATTTTACTGAAGTTGGCATAAAACCATAACGGCAGCGCATGTGGGAAAATTCCACAATTTTACATTTAGGTATAAAACCGACTTTCTTGCATGTACACATTTAAAAATCCATATCAAGTTGCTTTATATCATTAGCTTCACATATTAAAGGTAAATAACTTTCTTCATATTACTTAAGTTGGCATAAAGCCATAACGGTAGTGCATTTGGAAAAATTCCACAATTTTTCATTTAGGTATAAAACCGATTTTCTGGCATGTACACACTTAGAAATCCATATCAGTTGTTTTAAATCATTAGCTTCACATATTAAAGGTAAATAGCTTTCTTCATCTTACTTAAGTTGGCATAAAGCCATAACGGTAGTGCATTAAGAAAAATTCCACAATTTTTCATTTAGGTATAAAACCGATTTTCTGGCATGTACACACTTAAAAATCCATATCAAGTTGTTTCAATTTATTAAATTCACATATTAAAGTTAATTAACCCTCACCATCTTACTAAAGTTGGCATAAAGCTATTACGGTAGTGCATTTGGAAAAATTCCACAATTTTACATTTAGGTATTAAATCGATTTTCTTGCATGTAAACATTTAGAAATCCATACATATTAAAGTAAATTAACTTTCTTCATCTTACTAAAGTTGGCATAAAGCCATAACGGCTGTGCATTTGGAAAAATTCCACAATTTTCCATTTAGATTAAAACCGGTTTTCTTGCATTTAAACATTTAGCAATCCATATCAAGTTACTTCAATTCATTAACGTCACATATTCAATTTCAATAACCTTCGTCGTCTTACTCAAGTTGGCAATAAAGCCAAAACGGCAGTGCATTTTGAAAAATTCCATAATTTTACATTTAGGTATAAAACCGACCTTCTTGCATGTACACATTTAGAAATCCATATCAAGTTGCTTCAATTCATTAGCTTAACATATTAAAGTTAATTAACCGTCACCATCTTACTAAAGTTGGCTAAGGCCATAACGGCAGTGCATTTGGAAAAATTCCATAATTTTACATTTAGGTATTAAACCGACCTTCTTGCATGTACACATTTAGAAATCCATATCAAGTTGCTTCAATTCATTAGCTTTACATATTAAAGTTAATTAACCGTCACCATCTTACTAAAGTTGGCTAAGGCCATAACGGCAGTGCATTTGGAAAAATTCCAGAATTTTACATTTAGGTATAAAATCGGTTTCCTTTCATGTAAACATTTAGAAATCCATATCAAGTTGTTTGAAATTATTAAATTTAATTAAATTTCTTCATCTTACTAAAGTTGGCATAAAGCCATAACGGCAGTGCATTTGGAAAAATTTAACAATTTTACATTTATGTATAAAACCGACTTTCTTGCATGTACACGTATATAATCCATATCATGTTGTTTCAAATTATTAAATTCACATATTAAAGTTACTTAACTTCCTTCATCTTACAGAAGTTGGCATAAAGCCATAACGATAGTGCATTTGGAAAAATTCCACAATTTTACGTTTAGGTATGAAACCGATATTCTGGCAGCACACATTTAGAAATCCATATCAAGTTGCTTCAAATCATTAGCTTTGCATATTAAAGTTATTTAACCCTCACCAGCTTACCAAAGTTGACTTAAGACCATAACGGCAGTGCATTTGGAAAAAAACCACAATTTTACATTTAGGTATAAAACCGATTTTCCTGCATTTAAACATTTAGGAGTCCATATCGAGTTGATTCAAGTCATTAACGTCACATATTAAAGTAAATTAACCTTCTCCATTTTACTGAAGTTGGCATAAAACCATAACGGTAGCGCATTTGGGAAAATTCCACAATTTTGCATTTAGGTATAAAACCGATGTTCTGGCATGTACACTTTTAGAAGGCCATATCAAGTTTTTTCAAATTATTAAAATCACATATTAAAGTTAATTAACTTTCTTCATCTTACTTAAGTTGCATAAAGCCATAGCGGCAGTGCATTTGGAAAAATTCCACAATTTTACGTTTAGGTATAAAACCGATTTTCCTGCATTTAAACATTTTGCAATACATATCGAGTTGATTCCAGTAAATAACGTCACATATTCAAGCTAATTAACCTTCGTCATATTACAGAAGTTGGCATAAAGCCAGAACGGCAGTGCATTTGGAAAAATTCCACAATTTTTCATTTAGGTATAAAACCGATTTTCTGGCATGTAC
This sequence comes from Bactrocera tryoni, assembly GCF_016617805.1. Classification (NCBI taxonomy): domain Eukaryota; kingdom Metazoa; phylum Arthropoda; class Insecta; order Diptera; family Tephritidae; genus Bactrocera; species Bactrocera tryoni. Next base: position 8,600 of record NW_024393799.1, read on the forward strand.
ACACTAAGAAATCCATATCAAGTTGCTTTAAATCATTAGCTTCACATATTAAAGTTAAATAACTTTCTTCATCTTACTGAGGTTGGCATAAAGCCATAACGGTAGTGCATTTGGAAAAATTCCACACTTTTACATTTCGGTATAAAACCGATTTTCTGGCATGTACACACTTGGAAATCCATATCAAGTTGCTTTAAATCATTAGCTTCACATATTAAAGTTAAATAACTTTCTTCATCTTACTAAAGTTGGCATAAAGCCAGAACGGCAGTGCATTTGGAAAAATTCCACAATTTTTCAATTAGGTATAAAACCGATTTTCTGGCATGTACACACTTAGAAATCCATATCAAGTTGCTCTAAATCATAAGCTTCACATATTAAAGGTAAATAAGCTTCGTAATTTTACAGAGGTTGGCATAAAGCCAAACCGGCAGTGCATTTGGAAAAATTCCATAATTTTACATTTAGGTATAAAACCGATTTTCTGGCATGTACATATTTAGAAATCCATATCAGGTTGCTCTAAATCATAAGCTTCACATATTTAAGTTAATTAACCTTCGTAATTTTACAAAGGTTGGCATAAAGCCAAACCGGCAGTACATTTGAAAAAATTCCACAAATTTTCATTTAGGTATAAAACCGATTTTCTGGCATGTACACACTTGGAAATCCATATCAAGTTGCTTTAAATCATTAGCTTCACATATTAAAGTTAAATAACTTTCTTCATCTTACTAAAGTTGGCATAAAGCCAGAACGGCAGTGCATTTGGAAAAATTCCACAATTTTTCAATTAGGTATAAAACCGATTTTCTGGCATGTACACACTTAGAAATCCATATCAAGTTGCTTCAAATTATTAAATTCACATATTTAAGTTAATTAACTTTCTTCATTTTACTAAATTTGGCATAAAGCCATAACGGCATTGCATTTGGAAAAATTCCAAAATTTTACATTTAGATATAAAACCGATTTTCTGGCATGTACACATTTAGAAATCCATATCAAGTTGCTTCAAATCATTAGCTTAACATATTAAAGTTAATTAACCCTCACCATTATATTCAAGTTGACATGAGACCATAACGGCAGTGCATTTGGAAAAAAATCCACAATTTTACATTTAGGTATAAAACCGACTTTTTTGCATGCACACATTTAGAAATCCATATCAAGTTGCTTCAAATTCACAAATTCACATATTTAAACTAATGAACTTTCTTCATCTTAGTAAAGTTGGCATAAAGCCATAACGGCAGTGAATTTGAAAAAATTCCTCAATTTAATATTTAGGTATAAAACCGACTTTCTTGCATGTACACATTAAGAAATACATATGAAGTTGTTTCAAATTATTAAATTCACATATTAAAGTTAATTTACTTTCTTCATCCTACAAAAGATGGCATAAAGCCAAAACCCCGAATGCATTTGAAAAAATCCCATAATTTTACATATAGGTATAAAACCGACTTTCTTGCATGTACACATTTAGAAATCCATATCAAATTGCTTCAAATTATTAAATTCACATATTAAAGTTAATTAACTTTCTTCATTTTACTAAATTTGGCATAAAGCCATAACGGCATTGCATTTGGAAGAATTCCACATTTTTACATTTAGATATAAATTCGATTTTCTGGCATGTACACATTTAGAAATCCATATCAAGTTGCTTCAAATTATTAAATTCGCATATTTAAACTAATGAACTTTCTTCATCTTAGTAAAGTTGGCATAAAGCCATA
>NW_024393800.1:0-3036 GCF_016617805.1 Bactrocera tryoni
ATAATAAAGTTAATTAACCCTCACCATCTTACTCAAGTTGACATAAGACCATAACGGCAGTGCATTTGGAAAAAATTCCACAATTTTACAATTAGATATAAAACCGACTTTCTTGCATGTACATATTTAGAAATCCACATCAAGTTGCTTCAAATTATTAATTTCACATATTAAAGTTAATTAATTATCTTCATCTTACTGAAGTTGGCATAAAACCTTAACGGCAGTGCATTTGGAAAATTCCAGAATTTTACATTTAGGTATAATACCGCTTTTCTTGCATGTACACATTTAAAAATCCATATCAATTTACCTCAAATCATTAGTTTAACATATTAAAGTTAATTAACCTTCACCATCTACTTCAAGTTTACATAAGACCATAACGGCAGTGCATTTGGAAAAAATTCCACAATTTTATATTTAGGTATAAAACCGACTTTCTTGCATATACACATTAAGAAATCCATATCAAGTTGCTTCAAATTAATAAATTCACAAGTTAAAGTTAATTTACCCTCACCATCTTACTCAAGTTGACAGCAGAGCCTAACGGCAGTGCATTTGGAAAAATTCCATAATTTTACATTTAGGTATAAAACCGACTTTCTTGCATGTACACATTTAGAAATCCATATCAAGTTGCTTCACATTAATAAATTCACATGTTAAAGTTAATTAACCCTCACCATCTTACTCAAGTTGACATAAGACCATAACGGCTGTGCATTTGGAAAAACTCCATAATTTTACATTTAGGTATAAAACAGACTTTCTTGTATGTACACATTTAGAAATCCACATCAAGTTGCTTCAAATTATTAAATTCACATATTAAAGTTAATTAATCTTCTTCATCTTACTGAAGTTGGCATAAAACCATAACGGCAGTGCATTTGGAAAAATTCCACAATTTTACATTAAGGTATAAAACTGACTTTCGTGCATGCACACATTTAGACATCCATATCAAGTTGCTTCAAATCATTAGCTTAACATATTAAAGTTAAATAACTTTCGTCATCTTACAGAAGTTCGCATTAAGCAAAAACGGCAGTGCATTTGGAAAAATTCCACAATTTTCCATTTAGGTATAAAACCGAATTTCTGGCCTGTTCACATTTAGAAATCCATATCAAGTTGCTTCAAATCATTAGCTTCACATATTAAAGTTAATTAATCTTCTTCATCTTACTGAAGTTGGCATAGAGCCAAACGGCAGTGCGTTTGGAAAATTCCAGAATTTTACATTTAGGTATAAAACCGACTTTCTTGCAAGTACACATTAAGAAATCCACAACGAATTGCTTCAAATCATTAGCTTAACATAATAAAGTTAATTAACCCTCACCATCTTACTCAAGTTTACATAAGACCATAACGGCAGTGCATTTGGAATAAATTCCACAATTTTACAATTAAATATAAAACCGACTTTCTTGCATGTACATATTTAGAAATCCACATCAAGTTGCTTCAAATTATTAAATTCACTTATTAAAGTTAATTAATCTTCTTCATCTTACTTAAGTTGACATTAAGCCAAAACGGCAGTGCATTTGGAAAAAATTCCATATTTTACAATTGGGTATTAAACCGACTTTCTTGCATGTGCACATTTAGAAATCCATATCAGGTTACCTCAAACCATTAGCTTAACATATTAAAGTTAATTAACCCTCACATCTTACTCAAGTTGGCATAAAGTCAAAACGGCAATGCATTTGGAAAAAATTCCATATTTTACATTAAGGTATAAAACCGATTTTCTTAAATGTACACATTTAGAAATCCATTTCAAGTTGCCTCAAATCATTAGCTTAACATATTAATGTTATTCTACAATTAGGTATAAAACCGACTTTCTTGCATGTACGCATTTAGAAATCCATATTAAGTTACCTCAAATCATTAGCTTAACATATTAAAGTTAATTAACCATCACCATCTTACTCAAGTTGGCACAAAGCCATAACGGCAGTGCATTTGGAAAAAATCCACAATTTTACATTTAGGTATAAAACCGACTTTCTTGCATGAACATATTTAGAAATCCATATCAAGTTGCTTCAAATTAAAAAATTCATATATTAAAGTTAATTGATCTTCTTTATCTTACTGAAGTTGGCATAAAACCATATCGGCAGTGCAATTGGAAAATTCCACAATTTTACATTTAGGTATAAACCCGACTTTCTTGCATGTACATATTTAGATATCCATATCAAGGGTCTTCAAACTAATAAATTCACATATTAAAGTTAATTAATCTTCTTCATCTTACTGAAGTTGGCATAAAGCCATAACGGCAGTGCATTTGGAAAAATTCCACAATTTTACATTTAGGTATAAAACCGACTTTCTTGCATGTACACATTTAGAAATCCATATCAAATTGCTTCAAATTAATAAATTCATATATTAAAGTTAATTAATCTTCTTCATCTTACTGAAGTTGGCATAAAGCCGTAACGGCAGTGCGTTTGGAGAAATTCCACAATTTTACATTTAGGTATAAAACCGACTTTCTTGCATGTACACATTAAGAAATCCACAACGAATTGCTTCAAATCATTAGCTTAACATAATAAAGTTAATTAACCCTCACCATCTTACTCAAGTTTACATAAGACCATAACGGCAGTGCATTTGGAAAAAATTCCACAATTTTACAATTAGATATAAAACCGACTTTCTTGCATGTACATATTTAGAAATCCACATCAAGTTGCTTCAAATTATTAAATTCACATATTAAAGTTAATTAATTATCTTCATCTTACTGAAGTTGGCATAAAACCTTAACGGCAGTGCATTTGGAAAATTCCAGAATTTTACATTTAGGTATAATACCGCTTTTCTTGCATGTACACATTTAAAACTCCATATCAATTTACCTCAAATCATTAGTTTAACATATTAAAGTTAATTAACCTTCACCATCTACTTCAAGTTTACATAAGACCATAACGGCAGTGCATTTGGAAAAAATTCCACAATTTTATATTTAGGTATAAAACCGACTTTCTTGCATAT
>NW_024393801.1:0-6002 GCF_016617805.1 Bactrocera tryoni
GCACTGCCGTTACGGCTTTGTGTCAACTTCGGTAAGATGAAGAGAGTTAATTAACTTAAATGCGTGCAGCTTATGATTTAAAGCAACTCAATATCGCCTGCATAATATGTATATACGCGAAAATCGTCTTTATGCCTGAATATAAGATTGTCGGATTCTTCCAAATGCACTGCCGTTATGGCTTTATGTCAACTTCGGTTAGATAATGAAGGTTAATTAACTTAAATGTGTGCAGCTTATGATTTAAGGCAGCTCAGTATCGCCTGCTTAATTTGTATCTACACGAAAATCGTCTTTATACCTATATCTAAGATTGTTTTGCAAATGCACTGCCGTTAAAGCTTTATGTCAACTTCGGTAAGATAAAGAAGGTTAATTGGCTTAAATATGTTAAACTAATGATTTAAGGCAACTCAGTATCGACTGATAAATGTGTATATACAAGAAAATCGACTTTACATCTGAACATAAGATTGTCGGATTCTTCCAAATGCACTGCCGTTATGGCTTTAAGTCAACCTCATCAAGATGAAGAAGTTTGATTAACTTAAATGTGTGAAGCTAATAATTTAAGGCAACTCAATATCGACTGCTAGATGTGTATATACAAGAAAATCGACTTTATACCTGAATGTAAGATTGTCGAGCTTTTCTAAATGCACTGACATTATGGCTTTATGTCAACTTCAACAAGATGAAGAGGGTGAATTAACTTATTTATTTGATGTTAATGATTTGAAGCAACTCAATATCGACCACTAAACGTGTATATATGGGAAAATCGACTTTATACCTTCTAAACGCACCGCCGTTATGGCTTTACGTCAACTTCATCAAGATGGAGAAGGTTAATTAACTTAAATATTTGATGTTAATGATTTGAAGCAACTCAATGTCGACTGCAAGTGTGCATATACAAGAAAATCGACTTTATACCTGAATATAAGATTGTCGGATTCTTCCAAATGCACTGCCGTTATGGCTTTATGTTTACTTCGGTAAAATGAAGAAGGTTAATTAACTTAAACGTGTGAAGCTAATGATTTAAGGCAACTCAATATCGACTGCTAAATGTGTATATACAAGAAAATCGAATTTATACCTGAACATAAGATTGTCGGATACTTCCAAATGCACTGCTGTTATCGCTTTATGTCAACTTCGGTAAGATGAAGAAGGTTAATTAACTTAAACGTGTGAAGCTAATGATTTAAGGCAACTCAATATCGACTGCTAAATGTGTACATACAAGAAAATCGAGTTTATACCTGAATATAAGATTGTCGAGGTTTTCCAAATGCACTGCCGTTATGGCCTTATGTCAACTTCGGTAAGGTGAAGTAGGTTAATTGACTTAAATATGCAACTCAATATCGAGTTCTAAATGTGTATATATGAGAAAGTCAACTGTATACCTGAATATAAGATAGTCGAATTCTTCCAAATGCACTGCCGTTATGGATTTATGTTTACCTCAGAAAGATGAAGAAGGTTAACTAACTTAAATATTTGATGGTAATGATTTGAAGCAACTCAATATCGACTGCTAAATGTGTATTTACAAGAAAATCGAATTTATACATGAACATAAGATTGTCGGATTCTTCCAAATGCACTGCTGTTATGGCTTTATGTCAACTTCGGTAAGATGAAGAAGGTTAATTATCTTAAATATCTGATGTTAATGATTTGAAGCAACTCAATATCGACTGCTAAGTGTGTATATACAAGAAAATCGACTTTGAACCTGAATATAAGATTGTCGAATTCTTCCAAATGCACTGCCGTTATGGCTTTATGTCAACTTTGGTAAAATGAATAAGGTTAATTAACTTAAACATTTGATGTTTATTATTTGAAGCAACTCAATGTCGACTGCTAAGTGTGTATATACTAGAAAATCGACTTAATACCTGAATATAAGATTGTCGGATTCTTCCAAATGCACTGCCGTTGTGGCCTTATGTCAACTTCGATAAGATGACGAAGGTTAATTAACTTAAATGTGTGCAGCTTATGATTTTAGGCAACCCAATATCGCCTGCTTAATCTGTATATGCACGAAAATCGTCTGTATACCTGAATGAAAGATTGGTTTGCAAATGCACTGTCGTTATGGCTTTATGTCAACTTCGGTAAGATGAAGAAGGTTAAGTGACTTAAATATGTTAAACTAATGGTTTAAGGCAACTTAATATCGACTACTCAATGTGTATATAGATACAAGAAAATCGACTTAATACCTGAATATAAGATAGTCGAATTCTTCCAAATGCACTGCCGTTATGGCTTTATGTTTACTTCAGCAAGATGAAGAAGGTTAACTAACTTAAATATTTGATGGTAATGATTTGAAGCAACTCGATATCGACTGCTAAATGTGTATATACAAGAAAATCGAATTTATACCTGAACATAAGATTGTCGGATACTTCCAAATGCACTGCTGTTATCGCTTTATGTCAATTTCGGTAAGATGAAGAAGGTTAATTAACTTAAACGTGTGAAGCTAATGATTTAAGGCAACTCAATATCGACTGCTAAATGCGTACATACAAGAAAATCGAGTTTATACCTGAATATAAGATTGTCGAGATTTTCCAAATGCACTGCCGTTATGGCTTTATGTCAACTTCGGTAAGGTGAAGTAGGTTAATTGACTTAAATATGTTAAACTAATGGTTTAAAGCAACTCAATATCGAGTTCTAAATGTGTATATATGAGAAAATACACTTTATACCTGAATATAAGATAGTCGAATTCTTCCAAATGCACTGCCCTTATGGATTTATGTTTACTTCAGCAAGATGAAGAAGGTTAACTAACTTAAATATTTGATGGTAATGATTTGAAGCAACTCAATATCGACTGCTAAATGTGTATTTACAAGAAAATCGAATTTATACATGAACATAAGATTGTCGGATTCTTCCAAATGCACTGCTGTTATGGCTTTATGTCAACTTCGGTAAGATGAAGAAGGTTAATTAACTTAAACGTGTGAAGCTAATGATTTAAGGTAACTCAATATCGAGTGCTAAATGTGTATATACAAGAAAATCGAGTTTATACCTGAATATAAGATTGTCGAGATTTTCCAAATGCACTGCCGTTATGGCTTTATGTCAACTTCGGTAAGGTGAAGAAGGTTAATTGACTTAAATATGTTAAACTAATGGTTTAAAGCAACTCAATATCGAGTGCTAAATGTGTATATACAAGCAAATCAACTTTATACCTGAATATAAGATTGTCGAATTCTTCCAAATGCTCTGCCGTTATGGCCTTATGTCAACTTCGGTAAGGTGAAGAAGGTTAAATAACTTAAATGTGTGAAGCTAATGATTTGAGGCAACTCAATATCGACTGCTAAATGTGTATATCCAAGAAAATCGAATTTATACCTGAACATAAGATTGTCGAGATTTTCCAAATCCACCGCCGTTATGGCTTTATGTCAACTTCGGTAAGACGAAAAAAATTAATTAACTTAAATATTTGATGTTAATGATTTTAAGCAACTCAATATCGCTTGTTAAGTGTGTATATACAGTTAAATCGACTTTACACCTAAACATAAGATTGTCGGATTTTTCCAAATGCACTGCCGTTATGGCTTTATGTCAACTTCGGTAAAATGAAGAAAGTTAATTAACTTAAACGTGTGAAGCTAATGATTTTAGGCAACTCAATATCGACTGGTAAATTTGTATATACAAGAAAATCGAGTTTATACCTGAATATAAAATTGTCGAGATTTTCCAATTGCACTGCCGCTATGGCTTTATGTCAACTTCGTTAAAATGAAGAAGGTTAATTGACTTAAATATGTTAAGCTAATGGTTTAAAGCAACTCAATATCGACTACTAAATGTGTATATACAAGAAAATCGACTTAATACCTGAATATAAGATAGTCGAATTCTTCCAAATGCACTGCCGTTATGGCTTTATGTTTACTTCAGCAAGATGAAGAAGATTAAGTAACTTAAATATTTGATGGTAATGATTTGAAGCAACTCAATATCGACTGCTAAATGTGTATATACAAGAAAATCGACTTTATACCTGAATATAAAATTGTCGAATTCTTCCAAATGTACCGCCGTTAAGGCTTTACGTCAACTTTATCAAGATGAAGAAGGTTAATTATCTTAAATATCTGATGTTAATGATTTGAAGCAACTCAATATCGACTGCTAAGTGTGTATATACAAGAAAATCGACTTTGAACCTGAATATAAGATTGTCGAATTCTTCTAAATGCAATGCCATTGTGGCTTTATGTCAACTTCGGTAAAATGAATAAGGTTTATTAACTTAAACATTTGATGTTTATTATTTGAAGCAACTCAATGTCGACTGCTAAGTGTGTATATACAAGAAAATCGACTTAATACCTGAATATAAGATTGTCGGATTCTTCCAAATGCACTGCCGTTGTGGCCTTATGTCAACTTCGATAAGATGAAGAAGGTTAATTAACTTAAATGTGTGCAGCTTATGATTTTAGGCAACTCAATATCGCCTGCTTAATCTGTATATGCACGAAAATCGTCTGTATACCTGAATGTAAGATTGGTTTGCAAATGCACTGCCGTTATGGCTTTATGTCAACTTCGGTAAGATGAAGAAGGTTAATTGACTTAAATATGTTAAACTAATGGTTTAAGGCAACTTAATATCGACTACTAAATGTGTATATACAAGAAAATCGACTTAATACCTGAATATAAGATTATCCAATTCTTCCAAAAGCACTGCCACTAAGGCTTTATGTCAACTTCGGTAAGATGAAGGAAGCTAATTAACTTAAATATTTGATGTTAATTATTTGAAGCAACTCAATATCGACTGAGTATATACAGGGAAATCGACTTTAAACCTGAAAATATGATTGTCGGATTCTTCCATATGCACTGCCGTTATGGCTTTATGTCCACTTCGGTAAGATGAAGAAGGTTAATTGATTTAAATATGTTAAACTAATGATTTAAGACAACTCAATATATGTAAACTGCTAAATGTGCATATACAAGAAAACCGAATTTATACCTGAACAAAAGATTGTCGGATTCTTCCAAATGCCCTGCCGTTATGGCTTTATGTCAACTTCGGTAAGATAAAGATGGTTAATTAACTTTAATGTGTGCAGCTTATGATTTAAGGCAACTCAATATCGCCTGCTTAATATGAATATACACGAAAATCGTCTTTATACCTGAATGTAAGATTGTCGAATTCTTCCAAATGCACTGCCGTTATGGCTTTATGTAAACTTCGGTAAGATGAAGAAGGTTAATTGACTTAAATATGTTAAACTAATGATTTAAGGCAACTCAATATCGACTGCTAAGTGTGTATATACAAAAAAATCGACTTTATACCTGAATATAGGATTGTCGAGATTTTCCAAATGCACTGCCGTTATGGCTTTATGTCAACTTCGGTAAGATGAAGAAGGTTAATTTAGGTAAATGTGTGAACCTAATGATTTAAGGCAACTCAATATCGACTGCTAAATGTCTATATACAAGAAAATCGACTTTGTACCTGAAAATAAGATTGTCGAAACCTTTCAAATGCACTGCCGTTATGGCTTTATGTCAACTTCGGTAAGATGAAGAAGGTTAATTTAGTTAAATGTGTGAAGCTAATGATTTAAGGCAACTCAATATCGACTGCTAAATGTGTGTATACAAGAAAATCGTCTTTATACCTGAATATAAGATTGTCGAGATTTTCCAAATGCCCTTCCGTTATGGCTTTATATCAACTTCGGTAAGATGAAGAAGATTAATTGACTTAAATATGTTAAAGTATTGATTTAAAGCAACTTAATATCAACTGCTAAATGTGTATGTACAAGAAAATCGACTTTATACCTGAATATAAGATTATCCAATTCTTCCAAAAGCACTGCCGTTAAGGCTTAATGTAAACTTCGGTTAGATGAAGGAAGCTAATTAACTTAAATTTTTGGTGTTAATGATTTGAAGCA
>NW_024393802.1:0-3732 GCF_016617805.1 Bactrocera tryoni
ATTTTCTTGCACATACACCTTTAGCAGTCGGTATTGAGATGCCTCAAATCATTAACATCAAATATTTAAGTTAATTAGCCTTCTTCATCTTATCGAAGTTGACATAAAGCCATAACGGCAGTGCATTTGGAAGAATTCGGCAATCCTTTGTTCAGGTATAAAGTCGATTTTCTTGCACAAACACAATTAGCAGTCGATATTGAGTTACTTCAAATCACTAAAATCAAATATTAAAGTTTATTAGCCTTCTACGTCTTATCGAAGTTGACATAAAGCCATAACGGCAGTGCATTTAGAAGAATTCGACAATCTTATATTCAGGAAAAAAGTCAATTTTCTTGCACATACACAGTTAGCAGTCGGTATTGAGTTGCCTCAAATCATTAACATCAAATATTTAAGTTAATTAGCCTTCTTCATCTTATCGAAGTTGACATAAAGCCATAACGGCAATGCATTTGGAAGAATTCGACAATCTTATATTCAGGTATAAAATCGATTTTCTTGTACGTACACGTTGAGCAGTCGATATTGAGTTGCTTTAATTCATTAGTTTAACATATTTAAGTTAATTAACCTTCTTCATCTTACCCACGTTGACATAAAGCCATAGCGGCAGTGCATTTGGAAGATTTCGACAATCTTATATTCAGGTATAAAGTCGATTTTCTTGTATATACACATTTAGCAGTCGGTGCTGAGTTGCTTCAAATCACTAAAATCAAATATTAGAGTTTATTAACCTTCTTCATTTTATCGAAGTTGACGTAATGCTATAACGGCAGTGCACTTGGAAGAATTCGACAATCTTATATTCAGGTATAAAGTCGATTTTCTTGTACGTACACATTTAGCAGTCGATATTGAGTTGCTTTAATTCGTTAGTTTAACATATTTAAGTTAATTAACCTTCTTCATCTTACCCAGGTTGACATAACGCCATAACGGCAGTGCATTTGAAAGATTTCGACAATCTTATATTCAGGTATAAAGTCGATTTTCTTGTACGTACACATTTAGCAGTCGATATTGAGTTGCTTTAAATCACTAACATCAAATATTAAAGTTTATTAGCCTTCTTCATCTTATCGAAGTTTACATAAGGCCATAACGGCAGGTGTTTAGTTGCTTCAAATCACTAAAATCAAATATTAAAGTTTATTAGCCTTCTACGTCTTATCGAAGTTGACATAAAGCCACAACGGCAGTGCATTTAGCAGAATTCGACAATCTTATATTCAGGAAAAAAGTCAATTTTCTTGCTCATACACAGTTAGTAGTCGGTATTGAGTTGCCTCAAATCACTAGCATCAAGTATTTATGTTCATTAACCTTCTTCATCTTACTGAAGTTGACATAAAGCCATAACGGCAATGCATTTGGAAGAATTCGACAATCTTATATTCAGGTATAAAGTCGATTTTCTTGTATATACTCATTTAACAGTCGGTACTGTGTTGCTTCAAATCATTAAAATCAAATATTTTAGTTAATTAGCCTTCTTCATGTTATCAAAGTTGACATAATGCCATAACGGCAGTGCATTTGGAAGAATTCGACAATCTTATATTCAGGTATAAAGTCGATTTTCTTGTATAAACACATTTAGCAGTCGATATTGAGTTGCTTTAATTCATTAATTTAACATATTTAAGTTCATTAACCTTCTTCATCTTACCCAAGTTGACATAAAGCCATAACGGCAGTGCATTTGGAAGAATTCGACAATCTTATATTCAGGTATAATGTCGATTTTCTTGTATATACACATTTAGCAGTCGGTGTTGATTTGCTTAAAATCATTAACATCAAATATTTAAGTTAATTAACCTTCTTCATCTTTTCGAAGTTGACATAAAGCCATAACGGCAGTGCATTTGGAAGAATTCGACCATCTTATATTCAGGTATTAAGTCGATTTTCTTGAATATACACACTTAGCAGTCGATGTTGAGTTGCTTAAAATCATTAACATCAAATATTAAAGTTAATTAGCCTTCTTCATCTTATCGAAGTTGACGTAATGCTATACCGGCAGTGCATTGGGAAGAATTCTACAATCTTATATTCAGGTTTAAAGTCGATTTTCTTGTATATACACATTCAGCAGTCGATGTTGAGTTGCTTAAAATCATTAACATCAAATATTTAAGTTAATTAACCTTCTTCATCTTACCCAAGTTGACATAAAGCCATAACGGTAGTGCATTTGGAAGAATTCGACAATCTTATATTCAGGTATAAAGTCGACTTTCTTGTATATTCACATTTAACAGTCGGTATTGAGTTGCCTTAAATCACTAACATCAAATTTTAAAGTTTATTAGCCTTCTTTATCTTATCGAAGTTGACGTAATGCTATAACGTCAGTGCATTTGGAAGAACTCGACAATCTTATATTCAGGTATAAAGTCGATTTTCTTGTATATACACATTAAGCAGTCGGTGTTTAGTTGCTTCAAATCACTAAAATCAAATATTAAAGTTTATTAACCTTCTACGTCTTACCCAAGTTCACATAAAGCCATAACGGCAGTGCATGTGGAAGAATTCGACAATCTTATATTCAGGTAGAAAGTCGATTTTCTTGCACATACACAATTAGCAGTCGGTATTGAGTTGCTTCAATTTCTATTCTACAATCTTTTATTCAGGTATATGGCCGATTTTCTAGTATATACACATTTAGCAGTCGGTGTTGTGTTGCTTCATATCATTAACATCAAATATTTAAGTTAATTAGCCTTCTTCATGTTATCAAAGTTGACATAAAGCCATAACGGCAGTACATTTGGAAGAATTCGACAATCTTATATTCAGGTATAAAGTCGATTTTCTTGTACATACACCTTTAGCAGTCGGTATTGAGTTGCTTTAATTAATTAGTTTAACATATTTAAGTTAATTAACCTTCTTCATCTTACCCAAGTTGACATAAAGCCATAGCGGCAGTGCATTTGGAAGAATTCGACAATCTTATATTCAGGTATTAAGTCGATTTTCTTGAATATACACATTTAGCAGTCGGTGTTGAGTTGCTTAAAATCATTAACATCAAATATTTAAGTTAACTAGCCTTATTCATCTTATCGAAGTTGACATAAAGCCATAACGGCAGTGCATTTAGAAGAATTCGACAATCTTATATTCAGGAAAAAAGTGGATTTTCTTGCACATACACAGTTAACAGTCGGTATTGAGTTGCTTTAATTCATTAGTTTAACATATTTAAGTTAATTAACCTTCTTCATCTTACCCAAGTTGACATAAAGCCATAGCGGCAGTGCATTTGGAAGAATTCGACAATCTTATATTCAGGTATTAAGTCGATTTGACATAAAGCCATAACGGCAGTGCATTTGGAAGAATTCGACAATCTTATATTCAGGTATAAAGTCGATTTTCTTGTACGCACGCATTTAGCAGTCGATATTGAGTTGCTTTAATTCATTAGTTTAACATATTTAAGTTAATTAACTTTCTTCATCTTACCCAAGTTGACATAAAGCCATAACGGCAGTGCATTTGGAAGAATTCGACGATCTTATATTCAGGTATAAAGTCGATTTTCCTGTATATACATATTTAGCAGTCCGTGTTGAGTTGCTTCAAATCATTAACATCAAATATTTAAGCTAATTAGCCTTCTTCATCTTATCGAAGTTGACATAAAGCCATAACGGCAGTGCATTTGGAAGAACTCGACAACCTTATATTCAGGTATAAAGTCGA
>NW_024393803.1:0-4586 GCF_016617805.1 Bactrocera tryoni
GGCAGGTGCTAGTTTTCCTGGAAGCCCTATCATTTAGCTAACTAGCGCAATTTATTTGGCCCACCTAGGTAAATTCTTTAGCCGCTACAGCGTTTGAAAGTTTAAAAAAATGTGATTTTTCTCAAAAAACTACATTTTTGTGAACACTATTGCCACGCCCCTGGTAGGGTTTAGGGGGCAGGTGCAAGTTTTCCTGGAAGCCCTTCAATTTTGCTAACTAACGCATTTTATTTGATCCACTTAGGTACTTTAGACGCAAAATTAAAACAAATGTGATTTTTCTCAAAAAACTACATTTCTTGTGAACACTATTGCCACGCCGGTGGTAAGGTTCATGGGGCGAGTGCTAGTTTTCCTGGAAACTCTTCGACATGGCTAACTAATGCAATATATTTGACCCACCTAGGTCATATACTTTAGCCGCTAGGGCGTTTACAAAATTAAAACAAATGTGATTTTTCTCAAAAAACTACATTTTTGTGAACACTATTGCCACACCGATGGTAGGGTTAGGGGGTCAGTGCTTGATTTCCTGGAAGCTCTTCAATTTAGCTAACTAACGCAATTTATTTGGCCCACCTAGGTAAATTCTTTAGCCGCAAGAGCGTTTAAAAATTAAAAAAAAATTGATTTTTCTCAAAAAACTACATTTTTGTGAACACTATTGCCACGCCCCTGGTAGGGTTTAGGGGGCGAGTGCTAGTTTTCCTAGAAGCCCTTCCATTTAGCTAACTAACGCACTTTATTTGATCCACTTAGGTACTTTAGACGCTAGAGCGTTTAAAAAGTTAAAAAAAATGTGATTTTTCTCAAAAACTACATTTTTGTGAACACTATTACCAAGCCCCTGGTAGGGCTTTGGGGCGAGTGCCAGTTTTCCCAGAAGCTCTTCGATTTATCTAGCCAATGCACTTTATCTGATCCACTTAGGTCGACTACTTTAGCCGCTAGAGCGTTTACAAAATTAAAAAAAAAGTGATTTTTCTCAAAAAACTAAATTTTTGTGAACACTATTGCCACGCCGGTGGTAGGGTTCATGGAGCGAGTGCTAGTTTTTCTGGAAGCCCTTCGACATTGCTAACTAATGCAATTTATTTGACCCACTTAGGTCGAATACTTTAGCCGCTAGAGCGTTTACAAAATTAAAAAAAAATGTGATTTTTCTCAAAAAACTACTTTTTTGTGAACACTATTGCCACGCCCCTGGTTGGGTTTAGGGGATGAAAGCTAGTTTTTCTTAAAGCCCTTCGACTTAGCTAACTAATGCAATATACTTGACTCACCTATGTCAAACACTTTAGCCGCTAGGGCGTTTACAAAATTAGAAAAAATGTGATTATTCTCAAAAAACTACATTTGTTGTGACCAATAATGCCACGCTCCAGGTAGGGTTTAGGGGGTAGGCCCTATGCCTCCTGGAAGCCCTACCATTTAGCTAACTAACGCAATTTATTTGGCCCACCTAGGTAAATTCTTTAACCGCTAGAGCGTTTAAAAGTTTAAAAAAATGTGATTTTTCTCAAAAATCTACATTTTTGTGAACACTATTGCCACGCCACTGGTAGGGTTTAGGGGGCGGGTGCTAGTTTTCCTGGAAGCCCTTCCATTTAGCTAACTAACGCATTTTATTTGATCCACTTAGGTTCTTTAGAACTATATAATTAGCGTTTACAAAATTAAAACAAATGTGATTTTTCTCAAAAAACTACATTTCTTGTGAACACTATCGCCACGCCCCTGGTAGGGCTCATGGGGCGAGTGCTAGTTTTCCTGCAAGCCCTTTCATTTAGCTAACTATCGTATTTTATTTGATCCACTTAGGTACTTTAGACGCTAGAGCGTTTAAAAAGTTTAAAAAAATGTGATTTTTCTCAAAAACTACATTTTTTGTGAACACTATTGTTACGCCGGTGGTAGGGTTCATGGGGCGAGTGCTAGTTTTTCTGGAAGCCCTTCAATTTACCTAACTAACGCATTTTATTTGATCCACTTAGGTACTTTAGACGCTATAGCGTTTACAAGATTAAAACAAATGTGATTTTTCTCAAAAAACTACATTTCTTGTGAACACTATTGCCACGCCGGTGCTAGGGTTCATGGGGCGAGTGCTAGTTTTCCTGGAAACTCTTTGACATGGCTAACTAATGCAATATATTTGACCCACCTAGGTCAAATACTTTAGCCGCTATAGCGTTTATAAAATTAAAACAAATGTGATTTTTCTCAAAAAACTACATTTCTTGTGAACACTATTGCCACGCCCCTGGTAGGGTTTAGGGGGCAGGTGCTAGTTTTCCTGGAAGCCCTACCATTTAGCTAACTAGCGCAATTTATTTGGCCCACCTAGGTAAATTCTTTAGCCGCTACAGCGTTTGAAAGTTTAAAAAAATGTGATTTTTCTCAAAAAACTACATTTGTTGTGACCAATAATGCCACGCCCCAGGCAGGGTTTAGTCGCTATGCCTCCTAGAAGTCCTACCATTAAGCTAACTAACGCAATTTATTTGATCCACTTAGGTCGAATACTTTAGCCGCTTAAGCGTTTACAAAATTAAAAAAAATGTGATTTTTCTCAAAAAACTACATTTTTGTGAACACTATTGCCACGCCCCTGGTAGGGTTTAGGGGGCGAGTGCTAGTTTTCCTGGAAGCCCTTCCATCTAGCTAACTAACGCATTTTATTTGATCCACTTAGGTACTTTAGACGCTATAGCGTTTACAAAATTAAAACAAATGTGGTTTATCTCAATAAACTACATTTTTGTGAACACTATTGCCACGCCCCTGGTAGGGTTTAGGAGGCGAGTGCTGGTTTTCCTGCAAGCCCTTTCATTTAGCTAACTATCGTATTTTATTTGATCTACTTAGGTACTTTAGACGCTAGAGCGTTTAAAAAGTTTAAAAAAATGTGATTTTTCTCAAAAACCTACATTTTTGTGAACACTACTGCCACGCCTCTGGTAGGGTTTAGGGGGCGAGTGCTAGTTTTCCTGGAAGCCTTCCATTTAGCTAACTAACGCATTTTATTTGATCCACTTAGGTACTTTAGACGCTATAGCGTTTACAAAATTAAAACAAATGTGATTTTTCTCAAAAAACTACATTTCTTGTGAACACTATTGCCACGCCGGTGCTAGGGCTCATGGGTCGAGTGCTAGTTTTCCTGGAAACTCTTCGACATGGCTAACTAATGCAATATATTTGACCCACCTAGGTCAAATACTTTAGCCTCTAGGGCGTTTACATAATTAAAAAAATGTGATTTTTCTCAAAAAACTAAGTTTTTGTGAACACTACTGCCACGCCCCTGGTAGGGTTTAGGGAGCGAGTGCTAGTTTTCCTGGAAGCCTTCCATTTAGCTAACTAACGCATTTTATTTCATCCACTTAGGTACTTTAGACGCTATAGCGTTTACAAGATTAAAACAAATGTGATTTTTCTCAAAAAACTACATTTCTTGTGAACACTATTGCCACGCCGGTGCTAGGGTTAATGGGGCGAGTGCTAGTTTTCCTGGAAACGCTTTGACATGGCTAACTAATGCAATATATTTGACCCACCTAGGTCAAATACTTTAGCCGCTATAGCGTTTATAAAATTAAAACAAATGTGATTTTTCTCAAAAAACTACATTTCTTGTGAACACTATTGCCACACCGGTGCTAGGGTTAATGGGGCGAGTGCTAGTTTTCCTGGAAACTCTTTGACATGGCTAACTAATGCAATATATTTGACCCACCTAGGTCAAATACTTTAGCCGCTATAGCGTTTATAAAATTAAAACAAATGTGATTTTTCTCAAAAAACTACATTTCTTGTGAACACTATTGCCACGCCCCTGGTAGGGTTTAGGGGGCGAGTGCTAGTTTTCCTGGAAGCCCTACCATTTAGCTAACTAGCGCAATTTATTTGGCCCACCTAGGTAAATTCTTTAGCCGCTACAGCGTTTGAAAGTTTAAAAAAATGTGATTTTTCTCAAAAAACTACATTTGTTGTGACCAATAATGCCACGCCCCAGGCAGGGTTTAGGCGCTATGCCTCCTAGAAGTCCTACCATTAAGCTAACTAACGCAATTTATTTGATCCACTTAGGTCGAATACTTTAGCCGCTTAAGCGTTTACAAAATTAAAAAAAAATGTGATTTTTCTCAAAAAACTACATTTTTGTGAACACTATTGCCACGCCCCTGGTAGGGTTTAGGGGGCGAGTGCTAGTTTTCCTGGAAGCCCTTCCATTTAGCTAACTAACGCATTTTATTTGATCCACTTAGGTACTTTAGACGCTATAGCGTTTACAAAATTAAAACAAATGTGGTTTATCTCAATAAACTACATTTTTGTGAACACTATTGCCACGCCCCTGGTAGGGTTTAGGAGGCGAGTGCTGGTTTTCCTGCAAGCCCTTTCATTTAGCTAACTATCGTATTTTATTTGATCTACTTAGGTACTTTAGACGCTAGAGCGTTTAAAAAGTTTAAAAAAATGTGATTTTTCTCAAAAACCTACATTTTTGTGAACACTACTGCCACGCCTCTGGTAGGGTTTAGGGGGCGAGTGCTAGTTTTCCTGGAAGCCTTCCATTTAGC
>NW_024393804.1:0-7450 GCF_016617805.1 Bactrocera tryoni
GTTTTACGGTCGATACCTTGACCACACTCATGTGTCAGTCGACTAATAAATGGAAAGCTGTCAGCGAAGCGTCAGCGTTCATAATGACCAAACTGAGATGTTTTCAACAGACTAGGCGTCCGTCAGTCCGCGAAATAGAGGAGACTTAAATGTCTTGTCCCTCCCACGAAGTAATACCTAGCCGGTGGTTCCGTGGGAGAGTCCTGAGTTGGGAGTAGGTTAGGTTTAGCGGATTAAAGTTCCGCACTTCGGCTTTCGATGCTTCCCCCTACTATAAAAAAAAAAAAATTGATTTTTTGGTACATACACATTATGCAATCGATATCAAGATGCGTAAAAATATGAACTTTACATATTAATGCAAATTAGCCGTTTTGATTTTATTGGAGTTGTCATAGAGTTATTCTATAGCTATAGCGACAGTGTATTTGGAACAATTTTACAATTTAAATTAAGATGTAAAATCGATTTTTTGGTACATACACATTATGCAATCGATATCAAGGTGCGTAAAAATATGAACCTTATATATTAATGCAAATTAGCTGTTTTGAATTTATTGGAGTTGTCATAGAGTTGTTCTATAGCTATAGCGACAGTGTATTTGGGAAAATTTTACAATTTAAATTAAGATGTAAAATTGATTTTTTGGTACATACATATTATCCAATCGATATCAAGTTGCGTAAAAATATGAACTTTACATATTTATGCTATACCCTTTTTGAAGTTATTGGAGTTGTCATAGAGTTGCCCTATAGCAATAGCGATAGTGTTTTTTTAACAATTTTACAATCTTAAATTAAGATGTAAAATTGATTTTTTTGATGCATACACATTAAGCAATCGATATCAAGTTGTGTAAAAATATGAACTTTACATATTTCTGTTAATTAGCCGTTTTGATGTTATTGGAGCTTTCATAGAGTTGTCCTATAGCAGTAGCGACAATGTATCTGGAACAATTTAACAATCCAAAATTAAGATGTACAATTGATTTTTTGGTACATACATATTATGCAATCGATATAAAGATGCGTAAAAATATGAACTTTACATATTTATGCAAATTAGCCGTTTTGATTTTATTGGAGTTGTCATAGAGTTGTTCTATAACAAGAGCGACAGTGTATTTGGAACAACTTTGCAATCTTAAATTAAGGTGTATAATTGATTTTGTGGTACATACATATTATGCAATCGATATCAAGATGCGTAAAAATATGAACTTTACATATTTCTGTTAATTAGCCGTTTTGATGTTATTGGAGTTGTCATAGAGTTGTCCTATAGCAGTAGCGA
Source organism: Bactrocera tryoni (assembly GCF_016617805.1). Taxonomy (NCBI): domain Eukaryota; kingdom Metazoa; phylum Arthropoda; class Insecta; order Diptera; family Tephritidae; genus Bactrocera; species Bactrocera tryoni. The sequence continues at coordinate 1,303 of NW_024393804.1, forward strand.
CAATGTATCTGGAGCAACTAAACTATCCTAAATTAAGGTGTAGAATTGATTTTTTGGTACATACATATTATGCAATCGATATCAAGCTGCGTTAAAATATGAACTTTACATATTTATGCTATACCCTTTTTGAAGTTATTGGAGTATTCATAGAGTTGCCCTATAGCAATAGCGATAGTGTTTTTTTAACAATTTTACAATCTTAAATTAAGATGTAAAATTGATTTTGTGGTACATACATATTATAAGCAATCGATATCAAGTTGCGTAAAAATATGAACTTTACATATTTCTATTAATTAGCCGTTTTGATGTTATTGGAGTTGTCATAGAGTTGTCCTATAGCAGTAGCGACAATGTATCTGGAGCAACTAAACTATCCTAAATTAAGGTGTAGAATTGATTTTTTGGTACATACATATTATGCAATCGATATCAAGCTGCGTTAAAATATGAACTTTACATATTTATGCTATACCCTTTTTGAAGTTATTGGAGTTGTCATAGAGTTGCCCTATAGCAATAGCGATAGTGTTTTTTTAACAATTTTACAATCTTAAATTAAGATGTAAAATTGATTTTTTGGTACATACATATTATGCAATCGATATCAAGATACGTAAAAATATGAACTTTACATATTTATGCTAACTAGCCGTTTTGATTTTATTGCAGTTGTCATAGAGTTGTCCTATAGCAGTAGCGACAATGTATCTGGAACAATTTAACAATCCAAAATTAAGGTGTACAATTGATTTTGTGGTACATACATATTATGCAATCGATATCAAGATGCGTAAAAATATGAACTTTACATATTTCTGTTAATTAGCCGCTTTGATGTTATTGAAGTTGTCATAGAGTTGCCCTATAGCAATAGCGGCAGTGTATTTGGAACAATTTAACAATATTAAATTAAGATGTACAATCGATTTTTTGGTACATACATATTATGCAGTCGATATCAAGATGCGTAAAAATATGAACTTTACATATTTATGCAAATTAGCCGTTTTGATGTTATTGGAGTTGTCATAGAGTTGTCCTATAGCAGTAGCGACAATGTATCTGGAACAATTTAACAATCCAAAATTAAGGTGTATAATTGGTTTTTTGATGCATACACATTAAGCAATCGATATCAAGATGTGTAAAAATATGAACTTTACATGTTTCTGTTAATTAGCCGTTTTGATGTTATTGGAGCTTTCATAGAGTTGTCGTATAGCCATAGCGACAGTGTATTTGGAGTAATTTCACAATCTTATATTAAGGTGTAGAATCGATTTTTTGATACATACACAATATGCAATCGATATCAGGTAGCGTAAAAATATGAACTTTACATGTTTCTGTTAATTAACCGTTTTGATGTTATTGGAGTTGTCATAGAGTTGTTCTATAGCAATAGCGACAGTGTATTTGGAACAAATTTACAATCTTATATTAAGATGTAAAATTGACTTTTTGGTACATACATATTATGCCATCGATATCAAGATGCGTAAAAATATGAACTTTACATACATATTTATGCTAACTAGCCGTTTTGATGTTACTGGAGTTGTCATAGAGTTGTCCTATAGCAGTAGCGACAATCTATTTGGAACAACTTAACAATCCTAAATAAAGGTGTAGAATTGATTTTTTGGTACATACACATTAAGCAATCGATATCAAGTTGCGTAAAAATATGAACTTTACAAATTTATGCTAATTACTTTTTTTGAAGTTATTGGAGTGGTCCCTATAGCAATAGCGACATTGTAATTGGAACAATTTTACAATATTAAATTAAGATGTAAAAATGATCTTTTGGTACATACATATTATGCAATCGATATCAAGATACGCAAAAATATGAACTTTACATATTTATGCAAATTAGCCGTTTTGATGTTATTGGAGTTGTTATAGAGTTGTTCTATAGCAATAGCGACAATCTATTTGGAACAACTTAACAATCCTAAATAAAGGTGTAGAATTGATTTTTTGGTACATACACATTAAGCAATCGATATCAAGTTGCGTAAAAATATGACCTTTACAAATTTATGCTAATTACTTTTTTTGAAGTTATTGGAGTGGTCCCTATAGCAATAGCGACAGTGTATTTGGAACAATTTTACAATATTAAATTAAGATGTAAAATTGATTTTTTTGGTGCACACATATTATGCAATCGATATCAAGATGCGTAAAAATATGAACTTTACATATTTATGCAAATTAGCCGTTTTGATGTTATTGGAGTTGTCATAGAGTTGTCCTATTGCAGTAGCGACAATGTACTTGGAACAATTTAACAATCCTAAATTAAGGTGTAGAATTGATTTTTGGTACATACATATTATGCAATCGATATCAAGATGCGTAAAAATATGAACTTTACATATTAATGCAAATTAGCCGTTTTGATGTTATTGAAGCTTTCATAGAGTTGTCGTATAGCCATAACGACAGTGTCTTTGGAGCAATTTCACAATCTTAAGTTAAGGTGTAGAATCGATTTTTCGATACATACACATTAAGCGATCGATATCAAGTTGCGTATAAATATGAACTTTACATATTTATGCTAACTCGCCGTTTTGATGTTATTGGAGTTGTCATAGAGTTGTTGTATAGCCATAGCGACGGTGTATTTGGAACAATTTTACAATCTTAAATTAAGATGTACATACATATTATGCAATCGATATCAAGATGCGTAAAAATATGAACTTTACATATTTATGCAAATTAGCCGTTTTGATGTTATTGGAGTTGTCATAGAGTTGTTCTATAGCAATAGCGACAGTATATTTAAAACAACTTTGCAATCTTAAATTAAGGTGTAAAATTGATTTTGTGGTACATACATATTATGCCATCGATATCAAGATGCGTAAAAATATGAACTTTACATACATATTTATGCTAACTAGCCGTTTTGATGTTATTGGAGTTGTCATAGAGTTGTCCTACAGCAATAGCGACTGTGTATTTGGAACAACCTAACAATCTCAAATTAAGGTGTAGAATTGATTTTTTGGTGTATACACATTATGCAATCGATATCAGGTTGCGTAAAAATATGAACTTTACTTATTTATTCTAACTAGCCGTTTGGATGTTATTGGAGTTGTCATAGAGTTGTCGTATAGCCATAACGACAGCGCATTTGGAGAAATTTCACAATCGTATATTAAGGTGTAGAATCGATTTTTTGATACATACACATTATGCAATCGATATCAAGACGCGTAAAAATATGAACTTTACATATTTATGCTAACTAGCCGTTTTGATGTTATTGGAGTTGTCATAGAGTTGTCGTAAGGCCATAGCGACAGTGCATTTGGAGCAATATTATATCATCTTATATTATCTTATATTAAGGTGTAGAATCGATTTTTTGATACATACACATTAAGCAATCGATATCAAGATGCGTAAAAATATGAACTTTACATATTTATGCTAACTCGCCGTTTTGATGTTATTGGAGTTGTCATAGAGTTGCCGTATAGCCATAGCGACAGTGTATATGGAACAACTTCACAATCTTCGGTTAAGGTGTAGAATCGATTTTTTGATACATATACATTAAGGAATCGATATCAGTTAGCGTAAAAATATGAACTTTACATATTTATGCTAACTCGCCGTTTTGATGTTATTGGAGTTGTCATAGAGTTGTCGTATAGCCATAGCGACAGTATATTTGGAGCAATTTCATAATCTTATTTTAAGGTGTAAAATCGATTTTTTGATACATACACATTAAGCAATCGATATCAAGACGCGTAAAAATATGAACTATACATATTTATGCTAACTCGCCGTTTTGATGTTATTGGAGTTGTCATAGAGTTGTCGTATAGCCATAACGACAGCGCATTTGGAGAAATTTCACAATCGTATATTAAGGTGTAGAATCGACTTTTTGATACATACACATTATGCAATCGATATCAAGACGCGTAAAAATATGAACTTTACATATTTATGCTAACTCGCTGTTTTGATGTTATTGGAGTTGACAGAGAGATGTCCTATTGCAATACCGACAGTGTATATGGAACAACTTCACAATCTTCGGTTAAGGTGAAGAATCGATTTTTTAGTACATATACATTAAGGAATCGATATCAGGTAGCGTAAAAATATGAACTTTACATATTTATGCCAACTCGCTGTTTTGATGTTATTGGAGTTGTCATAGAGTTGTCGTATAGCCATAGCGACGGTATATTTGGAGCAATTTCACAATCTTATATTAAGGTGTGGAGTCGATTTTTTGATACATACACATTAAGCAATCGATATCAAGTTGCGTAAAAATATGAACTTTACATATTTCTGTTAATTTGCCGTTTTGATGTTATTGGAGTTGTCATAGAGTTGTCGTATAGCCATAACGACAGTGCATTTGGAGAAATTTCACAATCTTATATTAATGTGTAGAATCGATTTTTTGATACATACACATTATGCAATCGATATCAAGACGCGTAAAAATATGAACTTTACATATTTATGCTAACTCGCTGTTTTGATGTTATTGGAGTTGTCATAGAGTTGTCGTATAGCCATAGCGACAGTGCATTTGGAGCAATATTATATCATCTTATATTATCTTATATTAAGGTGTAGAATCGATTTTTTGAAACATACACATTAAGCAATCGATATCAAGATGCGTAAAAATATGAACTTTACATATTTATGCTAACTAGCCGTTTTGATGTTATTGGAGTTGTCATAGAGTTGCCGTATAGCCATAACGACAGTGTATTTGGAGCAATTTCACAATCTGATATTAAGGTGTAGAATCGATTTTTTAGTACATACACATAAAGCAATCGATATCAAGTTTCGTAAAAATATGAACTTTACATATTTCTCTCAATTAGCCGTTTTGATGTTATTGGAGTTGTCATAGAGTTGTCCTATAGCAGTAGCGACAATGTATTTGGAGCAACTAAACTATCCTAAATTAAGGTGTAGAATTGATTTTTTTGATGCATACACATTAAGCAATCGATATCAAGATGCGTAAAAATATGAACTTTACATATTTATGCTAACTAGCCGTTTTGATGTTATTGGAGTTGTCATAGAGTTGTCCTATAGCAATAGCGACAATGAATTTGGAACAACTTAACAATCCTAAATTAAGGTGAAGAATTGATTTTTGAATACATACATACACATTAAGCAATCGATATCAAGATGCGTAAAAATATGAACTTTACTTATTTATGCTAATTAATCGTTTTGATGTTATTGGAGTTGTCATAGAGTTATCCTATAGCAATAGCGACAATGTCTTTGGAACAACTTAACTATCCTAAATTAAGGTGTAAAATTGATTTTTTGGTACATACATATTATGCAATCGATATCAAGATGCGTTAAAATATGAACTTTATATATTTATGCAAATTAGCCGTTTGGTGTTATTGGAGCTTTCATAGAGTTGTTGTATAGCCATAACGACAGTGCCTTTGGAGCAATTTCACAATCTTAAGTTAAGGTGTAGAATCGATTTTTCGATACATACACATAAAGTAATCGATATCAAGTTGCGTAAAAATATGAACTTTTCATTTTTATGCTAACTCGCCGTTTTGATGTTATTGGAGTTGTCATCGAGTTGTCGTATAGCCATAGCGACAGTGTATTTGGAGCAATTTCACAATTTTATATTAAGGTGTAGAATCGATTTTTTGATACATACACAATATGCAATCGATATCAAGATGCGTAAAAATATGAACTTTACATATTTATGCAAATTTGCCGTTTTGATGTTCTAGGAGTTGTCTCAGAGTTGTTCTATAGCAATAGCGACAGTGTATTTGGAACAATTTTGCAATCTTAAATTAAGATGTAAAATTGATTTTTTGGTACATACCTACATACATATTATGCAATCGATATCAAGATGCGTAAAAATATGAACTTTACATATTTATGCAAATTAGTCGTTTTGATGCTATTGGAGTTGTCACAGAGTTTTTCTATAGCAATAGCGACAGTGTATTTGGAACAACTTTGCAATCTTAAATTAAAGTGTAAAATTGATTTTTTGGTACACACATATTACGCAATCGATATCAAGATGCGTAAAAATATGAACTTTACATATTTATGCAAATTA
>NW_024393805.1:0-21175 GCF_016617805.1 Bactrocera tryoni
CAATTTTAAGCTTGAGTAGAGCTCAACATGTTGTCATAATTTGATTATATCATCAATTTAATTAGTTCTATATTTTCAAACAGGCGACAGCATTCTTAAAAGTTTTTATAAAATATCCTCTCCTCTTCAGTTTATGTGGGTTTTCTTATAGAAAAAATATTACTTATAAAGTTTCAGCATGCGAAGTATTTTGCTATGGTTTTTAAGAGTAAATATTAAGATCTATTAAAGGAAGATTAACATAATTTCACAAAATTCTAATTAAATTAAATAAATTATGAGTGATGGTGAGACCGCGGACATTCTAAAGTGGACATTTTCTACATAAATTACTTTGGCAATGAAACTGTATTATAAACAAGAGAAAAGATATGTAGGAAGGAAAAAGTTGTCAAACTAAATTAGAAATTTATTTTAGCAGAAGCCTAAATGCGCCAAAAGGCGCTCATATTTTCTTACCGTGGATGTAACTAAATATTGATATTGATCATGAAAATCTAGATAACTTGTAATGCTGATGAATGTGTCTACAACAAAAAGTGTACTTCAATGGACTGACAATTCACAGTTGCCGTGATGAGTCGGCAAATAGAAAAGAAGTGATGGCACAAAAGATCGATAAAAGCAAAATTAAACGAAGAAACATATAATAAAAACTAAAACAACTGAATTGTTAGCGAAACATCACATAGTAATACAACACACGTACATGTGTGAACATTTATACTTAAGTACAGCAGCATAACAACACTTTGTTGCATAAGTTGCCTTCAGTAAGCGGCAGTGACATTGATGATGGCCAACGTGCATTTACTACACAATTTGGATGCACCGCTTTTAAAGCAAACACACACAGATATGTACACACAGCATATAACAATACTGTATGTAAGTATGTTCTTTGCGCTTCGACTGATTAAAATAATGGTTTTAGTTTCGCCGACTTGAATTGAGTGCAATGGCAGCAACCTACACGCTGATGGTGATTTATAGCACCGCGCTCGCACACACACCCAAATGCAAATCTGTACCCGTTTATGCACTTGTTGTGTGCTTTTTTGTAGGCATCTTGTCTGCAAGCGGCTGCACTTTTGTTCGCAGGCATCCGCTGTGGCAATTAGTGAAGCATGTCAGTGGCTAGTTTTAGTTAAAAATTGCAAGTTCGGGTTTTCACTTACAAAAACAGTAAGCACATAAACATAAATAATGCTACAAATAAAAAAAAAAGGTAAACAAAAAACAGGTATATGTAAAATGACAAAATACCTTCCCACATAGGAAGTTTTTGCGTTTGTGTATGCTTTTTGTGTGGGTTTGTGCAGATGAAATTTGTATTTCCACATAAATTGACAATGTGCACACAATCAATGTAACTGACTTAGATTTAGTGGTTTACTAATTAAAATTTCAAGGGTATAATGATTTAATTGAAGTTCAAATGGTAAAAAGAAAAGATAATTGTATATTGTTTTGTAAAATTTAATTTGATATTTGAACTCTTTAGCTATTACTATTTATTAAACGGAGTTTGGCATGCGTTGTTTTAAACTAGGAACACATTAAGGTTATGTTCAATGTTCTCAAATCTTTCAAATTTCTGTTATTAGCGAAGAATAGAAATTTTCTCTTTAAGAAGTATACTTTTAGGATCGCAATAACGATATTTTTTGGAAAGAGAGAGAGAGTGGGACAAAGAATGAGAGTGCGGTAAAAAGAGTGTTGGAAAGATGATTTACAATACAACTGTGGTGATCAAACATAGAAATCTTCTAATAAATAACATGAGTTTACTTTACTCACTCCGATGAATCATGTGCGAGGAAAATAAAATACGCCATGACGAGCTTCAAAATTGTTTAGAAGTTAAAATTTCTTGAGAAAAAGGTGTAAGATAAAAAAAATAATTTTAAAATCAACGAAAATAAATTCTTATAAACCGATTTTTTAGCTTTAGGCTGAGCACATAGTAAAGTAGCCATAATAAAAGTCTACTCTTCCTTGTTTCGATTTGACCAAATCAGTATTAAAATATTACTAAAACTTTCCATGGGACAAGGTATTTTCTTATGAAGCTCGCCTAGAAAACATTCTGTTTAATTTCAAAACAACATCAAATGCAAACGTTTAAGGTTTTTTTTGCAAGCATTTGATATCTGAAGTAAGCTACTTTCTATAACCTCTCAAATGTATGAAACATGGTTGTTACGTACTGCAATCTAAAAGAGTGCTGCTTCTTATATGTAAAGACGACATGGACTAAGTTAAATAACAAAGGTCAACCAAAAACCGGAATTTCCTTAATAGAAAAAAGTGATGTGAGTCCATCCATCATTAATTTGTAACCCAACGTATATATTCCACATTGCTGTAGGGATAAAACTAGATTTCGAAGGAGATTTCAATTGAGAAAACATATAAACTTATGCCCAAAATTGTGCTTCGAAATTTCAAGCCCACTTATAGCAGATAACTATACTATGGGCGAATTCTTTGACCACTTTAAGCTTCAACATCAGATTATTATAAGTATTTCACGAATTATAGCATTCTCCTTAAAAAGATGTTGAATGTGCTTCTTAATCCAAATCGATCGACTGACCCAGAAGATATTCCACTTTGGCACTTGAATGAAATTCCTTAACGAAAATCACTTTAATTTCGCCACTTATGTTAAATTTAGTGTATAGCTAAGTATGTAGAACATAAAAGCACAATAACAATGTAATGCGTGGCAAGAATATTGCTATTACTCACCTTTTGGGAGAAAGAAATCGGTGTACTTGATTTAAAATTGTAATGCCATACAATCAGCAAAGCTGCGAAACTGCGGCGATGCGACGCAACAGTGTAATGGGGTTTCGTCCATAACTGAGGTATGCTCAGCCGCTCCAGGGTCAGCCTTGGGACCCACGAACCCTTAGCAAAAAAGAGACGAGTTTTATCCTCGTAAAGTTATATCCACACCCCCACTCCTTATGCGGATGAAAATGAACGGAATTGATGAGCCAGGCGTTGACGCTTGTTGCGACTGGCACGGTGATGACAATGAACGGGATTGATGAGTCAGGCGTTGACGCTTGTTGCAACTGGCACGGTGATGACAATGAACGGGATTGATGAGTCAGGCGTTGAGGCTTGTTGTGGCTGGCACGGTGATGTATACGACGGGCTCCTCCCTGCTTACTGCTATTTTCCTGCGCGATGCTGGGCGACCGTCCGGTTCGACGAGCTGGAGCAAAAGATCGCATTTGGTGTAAAGTGCTTGCTTTTATAGCAGCATCGCGCAGCTTTCGTTACCGTAGCTAGGTAAGTTGTATGCGTATGGTGCGTTAGTACGTATGGTGGAAATCTCTAGCAGCTTTCATCATCGTAGTGAGGTAGTCAATGCGGTGAAGTTTAGTACGTATGGTGGTATGGTGAGGGTACATGATGTACTGTGGAGCGAAGTTGACGTAAATTATTGTAAGGTGGTAAAAGTCACGTTACAACAGGATGTGTGCGAGATAACCTTGTGCAACCTGCCAAAATAACACAACAACAACAGCGAGCACTCTACTGAATGCTATATTTATTTCTTGTTCTTATTTCTGTTGTTCTTGTAGAAACTTACTATGTACCTCAATACAGTCCAATGTCTCTAGTAAACTAGTCAATGGCGATTTCTTCGCTCGGTTTTACTTTTGGCGTTGCAATCGCAATCAACAAAGGCCAAGTAATCGCGCTCACAAACACATGTACAGTTAACACTTGTGTATTCCCAATCACTCATAATAGCGCAAGCATGTTGTTTTTTGTATGTTTGTCGGAAATTTACCTCCAATAAGGCAGTAGGTGGAAATGAAAAGTGATAATTGCAAAATTACATACAACTTCGCAGCGCAGTAGTTAATTTCAGTTTTCAATTAATTATTTAGCAGGCGTGCGCTTCTCTTATCATAGTTGTTATTGATTCTCAGTTGTTTTAAAATATATTTTGCATGGATTTCAATTTAGTTATTTTTGTTTTTCACCGAAAATTTGCTCTTTCCATCTGCAAATACAAAAAATGATATATATTAAACGATTTGTACTTTTTTAAGTTTATAATTTTATTAAATATAAGGTTTTTCATCTTTATTTATTTTGTACAATTATTGAGCAATAATTTACTTCACACTTTCTCAATAAAAAAAATTCTCAAAACTTTTAGGTAAAAATTATACATAAGATAAATTGTTCCTGAAATTATCAAAAATGAAATCCATATTTTCATACTTCCAAGATAACAAAATCAAGTTGCAGTAGCTAGTAATAAGAACAAATAACTATTTTCTAGCATTTTGACTCTGGTGAATATTAAAAATAATCTTGAAAACTTGAAACTACTTGAAAATACAGCAGCCTTAGCTGAAAGTGTACACGAAGATCGTGGAAAGTTGTTTCGGCACCGTTCGTAGCAACTCGGATTGACGTATGGAACGACTTGGCACATTTTACGTCGAGACATTAAACTGAAAGCGTACAAAATATAGCTTGTGCAAGAACTGAAGCCGTTCGATCGTCCTAAACGATATCGTTTCCCTCTATGGGCTCTTGAAAAGTTCCAGGAAGATCCGACGAAGAGGTACCTAGGAGGTTCAAGAGCTGTCATTTTATTCAGAAAAAAAAACGGTTTGGTATGGTTTGTAGGTCAGTTGAATCACCGGTCCATATTTCTTCAAAAATGATGCCGCCGGCAATTGGCTTCAACAACACGGCACCACTTCTCACACATCGCATCAGTAGACTTAATAAAAATGTAAAGTTTATGTGCTGTTTGTTTAAAAAGGTAAGACATCTCGAAATGAAAGCACTAAAAAGCTAATAATGTAAAAATTGAAATGACTATCATTTTCATTACTAATTATAGCTGTATGCATATAATCATATCATTCCTCTCACTAATTTTTTTGCTAATAATCACATATTTATTACACATACATATACTCTATACGAATTTATATTCCACAAACAAAGCGTAATATGAACCCTTTTAATTTATTACGTATTTTAAAAGAGTTATAATTATTACTTGTTTTCGTAATTTTCGTTTTCTTCATTGTATCAGCACGCATAAAATCGTTCGCGCTAATGCAGATTTGTTGTGAAGCAAATCGCGTCGAATTAAACGCTAATACCGCTGCAGAAATAAAATTTGGAAGCAACATACTGCAACAAAAAGCTCATATATTTTCACTTATGTGCATACACAAGCATTCGCTTGTCACGATATAGTGAAATATGAGCATTTTCAATATATGAATGTATGATATTTTTATGCTTAGGAATAACTCCCCTTCTGTATCTTTTTACAAAAGTTCAAACCCTCCTACTTTTTGATTTCATGTTGCTTTCATGCTTATGTGCGTAGCGCTAATTGTAATTTAAGCATTGTTATTGTATTATAAATTCAGATGAATGCTATTTGCACTGCTGCACTGACAGCCGAAAGCATGAATTGTGAGAAGCTAATTCACTGAGCCGGCTCATATATTACTAAGCTTTTTATTTTGAAAAACAGTTTCATCAAGAAAATGTTTTTTTCTTTAGACATAATATTTTGTTGTTAATGTGTACGTCTGCGAAGATTAATAGTTCTTATTTTGATTAGTACATATAATAGTATAATATTTTTCTTACAAGAGCCAGGAGAAAAGGAAAAAGGAAAAGAAAACTCACTTTTTCTCCCATAAAAAAGCATTAAAATTATTCCACACGAAATGTAATTTCCAATTACTTAACAAGAACAGATTATCCTTCTTACAGTATGATAAAACAAATAAGATCCTAAAACAAAAGAAAAATTGGCCGAAATTAATTTAATGGTCTTTGGCAGTAATCATTTGTCCCCGACGAAATTCGAAATCACAACACTCGAACCAAAATTGCATACAAATTAATGATTCGCTTGTCTTGGTGACATAAAAGGCACACCATAATTGATTTCATGTACATTTAATGCACATACACACACAAACACATTGACCGTCAGTTATTATGCAAGCCCATTAAAGCGTAATTTGCATGCAATGGGCCCAGCACAAGGTGTTGGATAATTTTATTGTATTTCGTTTTCATATTATTTGTCTTTTGTTGTTTTATGATACGCCGATGTGACAGCCGAGCATTTCTCATTTGGGACACGCTTTATTATTTTGCATAAATATCGTCATGTTTGTGTGTGTCGATTTATAGTATGTATGCGAGACATCAGTGGCTTGTTATCGACATTGGCGGGCGCATATCTATGCGTGGCATCAATAACGTCACTCGCTCCTCATCCAAGTATGCTACTGTTGGCGCTTGCCACACCACCAAGGAATAATCGTAATGAAAACTGGTCCTATTCAAATGTTCTGCATCGCCAATAGCAGCATCTATGTATTTATTTGTGTGCTTTTGCGCATGCGCGTGTCCATCTTGATAAGCAATGCCGTCATCGGCAAGTGAGTGAGCAAACCCATTTTATGCTATATAAAGATCTGAGTTCGCAGTTGTGATAAATGTCTCGCTCGCCAAATATCGCTGCATTCATTAATGTTTTTGTTGCTACATGGAACTGCTTGCACGGCACCGCTTTTGACACATTTGCTTGCCACACCATTTTTGGCCATGACTTACAAGTGACAATGGAATTGTATGCAAAGCAGCTGTCAATAAATTAAATTGAAATTATTTTATTTATATAAAAGGAACTTTTGCGCTGGAATATATACTGAACAGCGTTTGTTATAGTAAAGTGCAAACTCAGCCTGAGGTTTATATACATACGTAATATAAATTTATATTGCTTTTGCATATGTTTATATCGATGTCTTTCAGTAAACTTAGCTTAATATAATTGCTAGTAGAGTTCTTGATATCGACAAATACTTAAATATTTGTTAGTTTCACGTCTTAGCCTAGATGTGATTTCTTATTCTTCTGCGTCTCACAAATTTAGTGAATTTATGATTTCTTCGTCTTGTGCTACTAATTTTTTTGGAATATTAATAGCAATAGGTGTATTTTTTAAGTAGCTCGCAGGATAGGCGTATTATGTTCAATGATTTGTGGTTAACATGCACATAAAAAATAAATTAATAAATGTGATTTGGATATTCTAAGTTTCCTTAATCTTTATGGAATTTCTTTCCAATTCTTTTATAATGATAAAAAAGATATTGTAACTTCGATATAACCACATTGATCAGTTGGTGATTATTTTGCGGATCAACCGGTCAGCAGCTGATTAATCAACTGATTATTATTTCATGGATTAACTGATCCGGAGTGCTTACTAAACAGTTTGTAAATTTCTGCCCTTAAGATGTACAAATATTATTCATACTATCACCTTTAATTTTATATTCCTCTTGATATTTTTTGCTATCCTCGCTCTGTAGTCAGTTAAATCTTACTCATTATACTACCTTCGTTTACTAAAGAATTAACAACACGGTTGTGAACAGAAATTTAGAACTATATTTTGTTTTTATATGTGTAAATTATTTTTATTTTATTTAACTTTCGTAAACTCTGTTTGTTGTCACGTAGCTAGCTGCTTGTTAATTAGCTCATTACCATTTTAATGTGTTTGCTATAAGCCGTTGAAATCTCAGATAATTTTTTACCTTAAAACGGTGTTATATTTTATTTATTTTCAGGACTGTTAAGGCTTTTAAACGAATTTCACGGCCTTCTAAAATATTTTTTGTATATAGTTTGGATAAAAACTAAACAATATTAAATGAGCTAAGCATTATAATGAGGAATGGAATTATATATAATATATATACTATATACATATATGTATATAGAAAGGTGTTCATTATTAGTTTACTCCTTTGAATAACGGACACCCGATGCAATGTTTTTTTATTAGCAGATGAAACTCTTCACTTTTGGTTTATATTTCTTGTAGCTCAAAAAAATCAATATATGTGACCTGGTCTACGGAAAGGGGGCTTAGGTGTTAAAAAAAAAGGAGAACAATTAATGAGATAACGAGAAACTGACGATTATTTTTAACAGCTTTTCCCAGAAAATTAGTTTTCGCACGTTAGCTCCCTTTTCGTAGACCAGGTCACCTATGTGCATATATAAAAAATAAAATGCTTTCCACAATCCCAAATGTTAATTTTATTAAAAAGCTTACACTGTTAGCAGTTTTACAAATATTTTGTGTCTGACTTCACAAAATTTAAAAACGCACCTAAATATATGCAATTAAATATTAGTACTGGGTTATTTTAGGCTTCTAGTAAAATCGTTACTTACAGTCCTAAACATTTAGTATGTGAATACTACTATAAACTGAGGACAGGATCAATAAAATTGTTTGAAAAACCAAAAATTATTTTAAGACTTAAATAATTTATTAAAAAAATATAATAACAATTGAAAATTTGATAAAAACTTTTCCGAAAACAATCCATTTTTTCAGACTGTGGATTAGTAATAAATTACTATAAATCAAGAGAAAATTAAAAAAAAAAAAGAAAACCCGTTAACTTCGGCTGCACCGAAGCTAATATACCCTTCACAGGTGCATTTCATTTAGTAACTATGTGTTCAGTTTGTATGGAAGCTATATGCTATAGTAATCCGATCTGAACAATTTTTTCTGCGATTACATTGTTGCCTTAGAAAATAATCTATACCAAATTTGATTCCGATCGTTCAGTTTATATGGTAGCTATATGTTATAGTGGTCCGATATCGGCCGTTCCGACAAATGAGCAGCTTCTTGAAGAGAAAATGACGTTTGCAAAATTTCAAAAGGATATCTTAAAAACTGAGGGACTAGTTCGTATATATACAGACGGACGGACCGACAGACAGACGGACATGGTTAAATCGACTCAGCTCAACATACTGCTAATTTATATATATACTTTATAGGGTCTCCGACGCTTCTTTCTGGGTGTTACAAACATCGTGACAAACTTAATATACCCTGTTCAGGGTATAAAAATCAAAGAAATTGATTACGAAGAGGCATGTGTGTTTGCCTTTTATCAGTGCACCGTGCAAGACATAGTGAACTTGGCCCTGCTTTTCCCTCAACAACAACAACAAAACAAAAAAATATACATCACAGTGCTGTAGAATTGCGCACACACACCAAGCAATATTCGAGGCAATGAAAATAAATTGTTGCTGCAGTCGGTTCGGCTGATATTGTCGTTGAACCTAAGATCTGTGTTTCTTCTCGATTGCGTTCGCCGCTTTTGCCTTGTCTGCATATGTCAGTTAACTGGTTTCATTTTTCATGTTGCAACCGGATGCTGAAACAAATTCAAATACGTGAGTTGGTTGGTGTTGGTTGGTTTGTTTGAGTAGAAAGTGCAATTTGAAAACTGGATATTAAAGCAGGATTTTCATTGATCACTTTTCTTTTTTTGCTTTCGCATTAGCATCGGGTGAAAGTAAGTGCTTTGGTTTGTATTGCTGAAATTGGCAGCGCTGTAATGAGGATCTTGATGAAGTGAAAGCTTTTGTGCTAAAGTAGTAGTAATATGTGATGGTGGTATAGGTAATTCGGTGAATACATTGTACTTCATCCTTGTAAATTTATTATTTCAGCCTTAAACCCACTTATTTCAATATTTTTATTAAAAAAAAAGCATCGCAGTTAATAATAGTCTTAAAAACTATTGCCCACATTTCAGCACACATTGGTAATAGAATTAAAGTATGAGTACATTATGAAATATTATCACATTAGCTTTGGTTTAGGAAGGGAACATTGACATTACTACGAGCCTGAACATTGGATCGTGGGACTGTCAGACTTATGATTTATTTGTGCATGGTTTTTATTGTTTTATATTTTAAGTGCAAAGTGAAAGCTTTCAAAATCAGAAAAGTAAATGATTTTACGTTTAAGGTATTCAACAATTTTGGCGAGACTACGTCAGAGAAGCTTGTAACGAAGTCTGAAGATGACAACTCATTGACATTCAAATGAACGCGCATTAATGACCTAATACATACTGCCAAATAAATGGCTTTACATATTCATGAATGGTTATACATATATGAGTTAAATGCTCATATATTATATACATAATATATAGATACCGAAGGGGTGATTAGCCGATTTCCACTTAATATGTAAAACATTTTGGCGACTGGAGACAGAAATTAGCATTCGTATAAATAAGCAATTAATTTATGAATGGCAAAGAGCATAATAAACTAGGAAAGAGCAAAAAATAAACAAACAAAAAAATGTTTAGTAACAAATAGCTACATAACCGTATTCACTATGATTTGAAATGAAATGAAATATCGAAATGAGAAAGATAATCCGCTTTAAACGTTGAGCGTAAAATTCTTCGTCAAAAATATTATGAATATGCTTATATGCGTTTTGATTGTTATTTAATAATTTTTACTCAAGCCCACAGGTGTGTTATGTGAATGGAAAAAGAATTAGTTTTGCCTAAAAAATAAAAGTTAACTGCCCCTTCGGTGCTTTGATATCGAAATAACACAAAAAACAAATATTTGTATACAAATCAATTATTTACTTTAAAGTGCTCAAACGTACGCACAGACACACCAACACTTATAGGTATGCACCAAAGTTAGGCTCATAAAGTTAAGCAGCGCTTAGGTCATGCTCATACACTGATAGAATTCATACGCGTTTTACGCTCGTCGAAAAGTGTAAATATTTACACGCTCTTCGCTGTTCACTTGTGGGCCATAGAAGCATATGACGTTGGGATTGCAGTTGAACGACTTGGCACTTAGCCGCTTAACAGTTGAGGAGTGGCAAGTTGCTCTCTTATAAATAAAAAATAAATAAAAGAAGAATTGGTAATAAAAAACAAATAAGAAAACTCATGCGTAGAAAGAAAAAGTCACTAAACTGCTTAGTTCTAATTTGGTGATTTCGATGACTTCCAAGTAAAGCGTTGGGAACAGGAAATTATCGCATCTTTGGGGATTAAGTATAATTTTAGAGCATGTTGTTTTATTTTGGTTATTATTCTTGTTATGGAAAATGTAAATATTGGTAGATATATATATCAAGTAAATAAGTATGTGTAAATGTGTTTACTTACTATAAATTGACGATTTTTTTCCATCTATATATAATCACGTAATCATTTGCTTGTACATGAAGTCACGTAACGGTGCAGCGTGTAAACAGTTACAGATTTTGACATTGTTATTATTATTTACCATTCGCTTTACCTGTTTCATGGTCTTGGCTACAATATTTATTTTTCGCTACCCTGTAGAGCGCTACTTTTCGGGACGTGTTAATATACATTCTAAGAAGTATAGTTTAGTGAGGTATCAGCGAATTTGTCGCTTATCTTTTGTTGCTAAAAAGATAGACTTATATTTTAAAAATAATGGTCTAAAGCGTGAATTTAATAACATACTTTAGTACGTACTGTAAAAACTAAAGAACTCACTTTTAAAACATTTCAAATTACTGGATGTTAACAACACCCCACGCTTTTCTCAAAAGTTTGTATTTTGTATGTCTTTTTGAAAATAAACTTTAAATTTTTATATTGCTATATTTAATATATTAATAGTTCAGTCGTCTGTTCTCCACTTTATTCCGTACTTTTACATTAAAAATGTATGTAATTTAATAACATTCCTGTGTATATTTAATTTAATTACAACAATTTCAAATTTACCAAAATTCCGATGTTTATTTCAGTAGTGACCCTAAACTCAAATTAAAATCAATTAATTTCCTTGCAAACTATTAAAACACTCTTTCACTATAGTTGAGCATCTCAGCGAGCAAAAATGTCTCAAGCAGAGTCAACCGAGGAATGTTGACACATGTGACTTGTATATCTAAATATATTTATCTCTACACTGACTTTCTTGCAACCAGTTTACAATGACATTTCACCAAATGTCGTGTTGTCCAACCGCAATTTGATTCCTGATGCATTTTTCTTTTGTTGTAGCCATGCATGCACGAAGATGCTCAAAAGACCCTGAAATGTCAAACTTCGAACATTAAACATCTGTTTAATGTGCAATTGTTGTTGAAATACCAAAATGGAATGTAACCGCGGTGACAGAAAATTGTTTATGTATGTGCTTACTCACTTTTATAGTATGAGTAAATACATATACATATGTATACGGAACTACAGTATACATAATAATTATTTTTAGTAGAATTTTTGGGCCGAGGGAGACGCCAGAGGCCATACTATATATAATTTTTAGCGACTTAAGACATATTGAACCGTGATTACATGCCAGTTTGCACTTCAATGTTGTACGGAAAATTTTTGAGCGCTTTTGAAAAGTAGTACTGTAAAAATGTTTGACTTCATTACATAACAAATCCGCAGTTTTGGATATCACAAATAACCAACCATTATAATCTATTTTTGTTTAAGAAAATATTAGAAAAAGTGAAATTAACCCTTGAAGGGACGATTTTTCTTAACGACATCACTTAGATAAAAACTAGACCAGAGTCTGCGTGCCTACGCCATTACCCTGCAACGACTATGTTTTATGGCTCTGCATGATTCATCTTGGCCAGCAAAATTACCGCTAAGTATACTTCTGTGCTGCCAAAGTGTAGCGAACGTTGACAAGATGCAATCATCCTCTGGCCGTAGCCGAGTGTTGCACCTTGTGAGATTACTAGAAAACTACATATATACATACAAAATGCTTGGGTCGTGAGTGTTGTTATACAATGAAATGTGCGAACGACAAACGGCGATAATAAATTACGTGATATTAAAATTAGCTCAAAGAAGCAAAAACATCTAAAAGCTTCAATGAGTTAGGTCAGGCGAAATGTTAATGCAACTGTTTGACTTGAGGTTACAAATGCATTATGGTCCACATAGTATAAGCACCTGTATGGTTGTATGTGTACGTAAGTGCTCCCATGAGCTCACCGTGTTATTAGAAGCCAACAGCATCACATCTGTGGCCGGGCTTGTGCAAGTTGTGCGCGCTCTTTGCATTTATCTGCCTGCCAACACGGTCAGCGAGTGCGCAAATGTAATTCTATTGAGCTGCCGGCGGTTAGTCGCTGCTGGTAGACTCAAGGGACACACCTACTAAAATTGCACTTCGCTGAGCTCATATTTATAATGTTGTTGCCGACACGTGAATGGCTGCAAGTGAGCACTCGCTATGTAATTAGTTAACATGTCAATTCTTAGGCGAGTATTAAGGGGCAAGTGCTGTCGCAACTTGTCTGTATGGCAGCGCTAACTTTGTGCAAAAAATATTGGAAATTTTTGATTTAGAAAGACTTTTAGAAATCGTTGGAACTTAGGTTGCCACCTGTAAGAAAAAAATAGTATGAAAAAACACAGCAAACTGAAGAGTTAGGGAGTTAAGGGATATATTTTTGAGTAGAGTAGTAAATTAAATTTGATCAATTTGAAGGATTTGAGAAAATAGCAACGCTGCTCAGAATTGGAAAATAATCTTTTGGGATTTTTTGGTATAATATTTCTGCAGTAAAACAACTACACATTTAGGTTTGTAGCTGGTTAAAAATAATATGATAAAATAGTGAATTTTTAAAATGACAGAGTTGAAGATATTTTTGGTATGAGAATTACCAATTGTTTTAAAAATTAAATTGTAACCAATTACTAATCTAAGTCCGTTATAAAGAAGTGGAAGAGAAGTAATTAGAGGGCTTTATTAAGGTTAACAATTGACAATATTTTTTGGATTAATTGCTTTAAGGTTTTAGTTTTTATTTGAAACTAAATTTATACAGCCCAAATTTGAACACTTTAAGTTGCCACCTGTTTGAAAATTAATAAAAAAGATCATGTAAAAACCGAGCATATTTCAGAAAGGCCATAGTTGAAGAAGTTTTCTGAGGCAGAGTTACCAATTGTAAAAATTAAATTTCGAAAATTATAAATGAAACTCCACAATTTGGGTAGCAAATTGTAGGATCTCATGGAAGCTGACAGTTCACAACAATTTTGGGAATTATGATATAATATTATTATATAATTTATATAATATTACAGACTTGAGACTGTCGAATATTTTTAGAAGAGTTGCCGCCTCCTTACCTTTTTAATAACAAATATCAAATAATTTAAAAATAAATCGAAGATTTTGATGTTGTAAAGGTATTGCTTTTCGTGGACGTTTTAAATGGGGTATGTAGTATGTAAACGAAAATCTAGGTAATTTGAGTTCAATCTCACAGCAACTAATAACAGTAATGGTACATTTAACAATACGAGGGCTGCTATATATATTCTAGCCTAGGACAACACTAAGTGTTGACACGTGCAATCTGACATTTCCATTGGAAAGTTTGATATTTTTTAGCACAACATCACTCAGAACGTTTTGTCATTTAATCGTAAATTGTTTTATATACAGGGAATTAAGAAATTCATCTCGGCCAAAAAATGGAATTAACTCGTGAACATTTTCGTGCGATAATTTTTCACAACTTTCGACGTGGATTATCGCGACAAGAGTACATCGATGAACTAAAATCTTTGTATGGCTAAGAAGCACCATCCTATAGCACTGTGAAAAACTGGTACAACGAATTCAATCGTGGCCGACGCTCGCTCAAAGACGAATTCTGTGAAGGTCGTCCAAAAACAGCCGTTGTGCCAGAAAACATCGATGCCGTACGTGAACTGATAATGCAAGACCGTCATGTAACATACCTTCAGATAGAGGCATGAATATGCATTTTTCCCACCAGCATGCATTCGATATTGCATGAGCACCTGGCCGTAAAAAAGGTTTGTTCTCGTTGGATCCCGCACAATTTGACAATCGCTCAAAAAAAGGCTCGTGTGGATTGGTGTAAAGAAATGCTGAAAAATACGATCGCGGTGCTTCAAAAGACGTTTATAAGATCGTCACAGGTGACGAATCATGGATCTATGCGTATGAGCCCGAAACAAAACAACAATCGACAAAAAAAATAAATAAATAAAAAATAAAATAAAATAAAAAACCATTTTCGTTGATAAATATGCCTATTTACATTTTTAGGCCAGAAATATATATAGCAACTTACGTTATGATACATTTAAATTACTATTATTAGTTGCTGTGAGATTGAACTTAAATATACAAATGAGGATACGAACAATGAGCTTATAATATCCATAAAAAGTAGGTATTGAATAGCCACATACTTAAGTGGTTATATTGAACGCACAAAGCTCAAATAAACTGTAATAGTTTTTATACACTTATATACGAATACGAAAACATTTTTCTATAAACTTATAGAAGTTTAGCTATAATTATATGCACCGATATATGTAAATAATACTTCTTTTGTAAGCGACTATATGTGTAGTATCTGCCTTATTATTGTCGCAGCTTACAACGCACACGCTCCCAAATGGTGTTGACTGGCCACACAACTGTGCTTTATTTATACGTAAATATGTAAATGAGCAGCATATTGTTATTCATTGCAGCAACACTAGCTAGACTAAAAAAAAATGCAGGCTTTTGTCGTTGTTTTATTTCGTTTTTTGTCTTCATGTACTTTTGTCACAGTTTCGGATAGCCGCCGCCTCAGTTGCATTTTAATTGACGAATGTTTTATGCTTTGTGGCAGGCACTTGTCGATTATGCCATAAAGAGGCAGTCACAGTAAAATACAAAAAAAAAACATAAATAAATGCAAACAAAAAACAACAACAAAAAAATATGTATAAAAAATAAATAAAAAAAGTGGAGGAAAAGTATGAAACAAAAAAATTATTTCGCTGAAAACACCAAAAAAAAACACACTCTCCGCCAGCTAAATGATGCTTGCCCCGTGCATTGTGCAACAATCACATACTTGCATATGCATGTCCATTTGTTTAGGTGTGTACTTGTATGTATAAGCCTCACTTGGCTGTGGCGCTTCACCAAACAATTACGACTTGCAACAGCTTTGCATATGAATATTTATAGGCATGTGAGTGAGTGTGTGGCGCGACACATTTTGTTGCCGTCATGGCTGCATAATGGACGAGTAGCTTATTGAAATTGTCGCCGAATTGTCAGGTTTGTGTAATAAGTCTTTCGAGTGCTGATCTTCATTTGTCTTCGGCTTTTGTTGCGAACGTGCAATGCCTGGTTTTTATGCTTCAATCAGCGGAAAAAAGTGATTTTTTCACTTTTTATAGTGAAAAATTACTCGCAGAAAATTTGCATTAGAAATTACACATTTTCTCATCCATTGAGCAGCGTTTTACTGCTAAGCAGTGCTTACTAGAAATTGCTGTTATTTTTATGTTATGTAAAAACTTTAAATGCTTTTGTTTAGCGATCGTAAGATTTTATCGATAATTCGCTGTTTTTTCAACATTTTTTTTTATAATAATAATACCCAACGATTACCCTCCTCCCGCCTAACCGGTGCGAGGGGTGCAATCCGCGAACGAGCGGAATTAGCCGAGTCATAAAAGGCAAGAGAGTTTTAAGCGTTGCGATCTTAAGCTGCTCAGCTACAGAAACAAAAATTTCAACAGCCAAAATTTAGAATTAGATTAAAGTTTATAATTTTAAATGTTACTTGTTAAGAGTAGATAAAATATTTTTTTTTAATGGTAAAGAGTGAGTCTGTTAGATCAAATGTGCTGGAATGAAAATTGAAATCATGACATATACGGCGGAATGGTTCGTTTCAAAATTTGTTCTAGAAAATTTTAAAAGTCAGGGTCTAAACTGCCTGGTAGGGCGAGCGGGAACGTTAAAATTAATATCAGATAAGAGAGATGGGCTACAGACTGACCCATTCATGAGTTTTACAAGAAATATTAAACCAAGCATCTTCCTATGACTAGCGAGTGTCGGGAGATTTATAAGTTTTAAACGGTTAGTGTAAGGGGGAAGATTTAAACTGAAATCCCAATGCAAATGATTTAAGGCAAAAAGTAAAAATTGTTTTTGAACAGACTCTAACTTATCCGAATGGACTTAGTAACTAGGGCCATATAATCCTATTTTCAATACTTTACTTTTTTAACTTCATATTCTTAAGTTTTATATCCTTTAAATAAAAAAAACAAAAAATGCAAGATGCCTTTTCTAACACTTTTAAAGCTAAACTTAAGCGAAAAGAAAATGGGCGTGGATTGCACACAAACTTTTTGTGGCTGGTTAATAATGCTTTTCTCTGTGGTGTGAACATAATTCCATTAAAGTTTCATTCAGCGAGCAATAAATAAATAGCGTGGTTGTAGAAAATGTAGTTGCATTCGTACCAACTACGTTTTAGCCACTACTTTGAGCTTGCTGCAATCTTTATCAGCAACATGCTATCTGCTAACCCAACTTTTCAAGTCTCACCACTGCTACTTACTCACAGCTTTCTGCCGCATTCCACTCGACTAACAAATGCTCAATATACAACCCTTACACAGTTCGAGTCTCTTAGCAGCTATAAATAAATAGCAGCTATACATAAATATACGTATATATTTTTACCGTTTGCCACGCTTTTTTCACTAAGCCCATAACCTTTTGCTTTACAAGTATTTCATCGCATCCTCTTACCAAATACTCAATTTCTTTTAATTTTTTTTCTTTCGTGCTCTGGCAGCTTTGCGGAGCTTCTTAGTTGGCCATGTTTTTGGCTTGTCTGCACCGCTTGGTGTGGCGCATCTGCCATTAGACGCATACCAGCCACAGTGTCTGCACAACGGCTGTTCAGTTGGATAACTCTCGCTTGGGGCAGTGAAAATACTTCCAAAAATTAGAAATAAGAGAATGTGAAGAAAATGCATGAATGAAAAGGCAGCAAGCGCAAATAAATAAATCTCAAAATTTATGAGCAGTCATTACGTGCAATAAGGAAGATGTGCTTGCATGCAAGGGACTACACCAAAATTATGAAAAACAAAAAAATAAAAAAGTAAAAAAAAACAAATAAAATTGTTAAAGTATGAAAAGAAAAAGGAAAAAAATTTAGACATAAAAATTATAAGCAAAATGACAAAATAAACGGAAAAATATATGAAATGTCGCAAGCGCAATAAATCGTTAACGTAAAAAATCCTTTGCAATAACTTGCTACAAACCTCAGCGTATCAAAAAGAAATAAATAACTATGCATAGGCTTTGTTGTGTTTGGACAAATATTTTTTTGTTGTATTCTCATTGTTATTGTTGTTTTTGCAAGCGTCTATTGGATAAAGCTTACTAGTATGCCGAAGATTCGCAAAGTTCGCTTTTATGAGCGCTGAGAGGCGTTCACTTCATTGATGCTTTGTTTCCGATTTTTCGAAGTTAGGGCGCCTTGGTGGATTTTATTGCCGGTAATATTTAGTTAGCTTTTTTTTTTGAATCAGTACCTCACAAATGTTTTCGAAAAAGCAAATCTTGGAAAAGTTCATCAAATGCTTGCACCTAATAGTATGTACATTAGGGTAGTCGTTAAATGTTGGAAGTAGATCTTAAATGAGTCACTCATCTGCGCTGATTAAAGCTTCCTATGGCGAAACTTGCTTCAAATACAAACTTAATACAAGCATATGTGTATATTTATTTATAACTCTACCTGTTTGTGTGTGCATGAAAAATGTGTAATTAACTGTGGAATTTACTAACATTAAAATTGTGCGGCTAGTTGAGATTGTACCTTGTTAACAAGACAATTAAAAATTAACAAAAATACTCAGCAACGAATAGCCAAGTCATAAAAAGTAAATGAAAAATATAAACACGCTTTTGAAGTAAAAAAAAGTTTTGAGCTATTTTTTTGAAAATTTTGGACATAACTCAATTGACAATAAAAAGTAATCACATAAATATTTGAAAGACAACCGAAAATGTTGATATTTGTATAAAAAAAATTAAATAATAAGAAAAAACTTCAACTTTGATATAAAATATTCTTTACAAGAATTTGATTTTGATCGGTAAGTGTGTGTGGCAGCTATATGCTATAGTTATCCGGTCTGCAAAAATTCTACGAAGATTACTACGTTGACTTGGAAAATAAGCCATGCTAAATTTCTTCGAGTTATCGCGTCATATGAAAAAGATTTTCATATAAGAACTTGATTGCGATCATTCACTTTGTATAACAGTGATCCGATATCAGCGGTTCGAACAAATAAGCAGTCTCGTGAAAGGAAAAAGGTGTGTGTAAAATTTTAGATCGATATCTCAAAAACTTGGGGGTTCGTGTATATACATACAGACGAACAGATGAATAAGTCTAAATCGACTCGGTTTATCATGCTGATCATTTCTATGTATACTATTTTGTAGAGAGTCCGATGTTTCCTTCCACGCTGTTGAGGGTCTAAAATACATAAAAATATTTTTATCTTGTTTTTGTTCGATCAGTTTGATTCATAGCAAGTAAATGAATTTAAAATATTGATACAATGTGCAAATACTCTTCCGTTATCGTTACTGCAATAAACTTGCACAACTGTTATAGCTTTTGGGATAATACAAAATTTTTGTGGGCAGCCGAAACCAATCTACAGCTCAAAGCCCAAAGAATATCAAAAAATTCTACGAACAAATGCTGATTGATGAAGAAACATTTATCATATCAGTTAATTGCTAAACAACAAAAATATATATATATATGATACTGCAATAGTTCCAAAAGAAACGAAAGAAAGCAAAGACAAATCATAATAATTTTTTTTCATTGAGTTATAAAATTCATAAGAAATAAAAAGTTTTCCCAAAAATAATCAAACTTTAACTGTTAATATCTTTTAAACGTATGGGTTTATGAAAATATCATAACAGACTTTTTTGTAGAGCATTCAATTTCATACAAAATCTAAGGAACAAGATATTTTTTCAAGTAGTTGGAAGCGAGATATAAATTTTTCTATCTGATAATAAGAAAAAATAGAAAAGTGTATGTAGGAGGACCTTCCCGTTACAATTAAAAACTCATGTTTGGAGAGGCTTTCGTAGAGGTGTCTAGGAACCTATTTTCCGAGTACCAAACGAAAAAAAAAAATTTTATTTTTTTTTGAATCACTCTAATGTACATATATAAAAAACCTTAATCATCTGAACACAATATTAGATAAAACTATGTTTCATATGTATGTGGCCAAGAAAATTTTGGTTTTCCGCAGTTGCCATTTTTTAATCCCGATTTCGGAATGTTTACACTTGACTCGAAGTGAGTGTCTGAGTTATGATTATTATAATTAAATAAAATTCTTATATGTATTATGCCGAACATTTTCAGAATCCCGAAACTGAAACTTTAAATATTAAAGTATTTTTATTTAATATAATCAAATCATTGTATTTAGCTTATTATTATAATAAATTCATTACATAATGCTAAAATTTTTCGGGTTCCCGAAACTGTCACTTTAAGTTACACAGTACAACAGCTAATCTGGGGGGTGAGAAATTCCAAGTCAGGGTAATGGTACTAGGTCAGTATAGTAAAACCCTCAAAGGGTTTGGCGTTCGTATGTGTCAGTTTTTTTATGACCTTTTAAATTTTTTCCTTATCTTGATGTTTTTTCACTTAGTTGTAACATTTTTACAATATACACATACAAACATATTCGTATATTCTAATTTTATTGGCAATATTAAATTTTCATATTTACTCACCAGTCAAAAAATATATAACTGCAGTAGTAGCAGACTTAGTTCATTTAATCCAAGATGCGTGTGTTGTTGTAGTCAGTTTGTTTGTAGTTTTAAGCACTCTTGAACACTTTGACGAACACTTTTTTATTTATTTTTATTATATATTTACTTTACTGCATCCACATTTATACAAGGTATATTTATATAAGAGACATTCACGACGGACGACAGCAGAGATGATAATTATTTTACGAGATTTGAATATTTATTTTGATTAAACTTCACAAACGAGCATTGCGTATGTACAGGTGTGTACATATATTTTACTGAAATTATATAGAAGACAAGCGGCTGCACTGAAAGAAATATAAAGTAGTTATAAATAAGAGAAAATAAATTAAGCTTAAGGTAAGTTAATAGAAAATAAATCAAAAGTTTAGTGGGAAGAAAATGGTCTAGATGTCTAACAATACGCACGCACATGCACATTTTGCTTGTTGAAACACACTGTTGCACTTTGATTCATATATGAACTATATATCCATTAGAATTCTCACTTTAAACATACATTTTCACCATCTCTTCTCTGTCAGTTTTCTTTTTAGTCACATTTATTCTA
>NW_024393806.1:0-15146 GCF_016617805.1 Bactrocera tryoni
CTTTATGTCAACTTCAGTAAGGTGAAGAAAGGTTATTAACTTAAGTATGTGAAGTTAATGATTTGAAGCGTCTCAATAACGACTGCTAAATGTGTATATACAAGAGAATCGAATTTATACCTCAATATAAGATTATGGAATTTTTCAAATGCACTGCCGTTATGGCTTTATGTCAACTTCAGTAAGAAGAAGAACCTTAACTAACTTAAATATGTGAAGTTAATGATTTGAAGCATCTCAATAACGATTGCTAAATGCGCATATACAAGAAAATCGACTTTATACCTAAATATAAGATTTTGGAATTCTTAAATGCACTGCTCTTATGGCTTTATGTCAACTTCAGTAAGAAGAAGAAAGTTAATTAACTTAAGTATGTGAAGTTAATGATTTGAAGCATCTCAATAACGATTGCTAAATGCGCATATACAAACAAATCTACTTTATACAAAAACATAAGATTTTGGAATTCTTCCAAATGCACTGCCTGTATGGCTTTATGTCAACTTCAGTAAGATGAAGAAAGTTAATTAACTTAAGCATGTGAAGTTAGTGATTTGACGTATCTCAATATCGATTTCTAAATGCTAATATACTAGAAAATCGACTTGACAATATCGATTGCTAAATGCGTATAAACAAGAAAATCGAATTTATACCTATATATAAGATTTTTAAATTCTTCCAAATCCACTGCCCTTATGGCTTTATGTCAAATTCAGTAAGATGAAGAAAGTTAACTAACTTAAATATGTGAATTCAATGATTAAAAGCTTCTTATTATCGATTGTTAAATGTGTATACAAGAAAATCTGCTTTATATCTAGATATAAGATTATGGAATTTTTCCAAGTGAAGTGCCGTTATGGCTTGATGTCAACTTCAGCAAGATGAAAGAAGTTAACTAACTTAAATATGTGAAGTTAATGATTTGAAGCAATGCAATATCGATTGCTAAATGCGTATGTACAAGAAAATCGACTTTATACAAACATATAAGATTTTGGAATTCTTCCAAATGCACTGCCGTTATGGTTTTATGTCAACTTCAGTAAGATGAAGAAAGTTAATTAACTTAAATATGTGAAGTTAATGATTTGAAGCATCTCAATAACGATTGCTAAATGCGCATATACAAACAAATCTACTTTATACAAAAACATAAGATTTTGGAATTCTTCCAAATGCACTGCCTGTATGGCTTTATGTCAACTTCAGTAAGATGAAGAAAGTTAATTAACTTAAGCATGTGAAGTTAGTGATTTGACGTATCTCAATATCGATTTCTAAATGCTAATATACTAGAAAATCGACTTGACAATATCGATTGCTAAATGCGTATAAACAAGAAAATCGAATTTATACCTATATATAAGATTTTTAAATTCTTCCAAATCCACTGCCCTTATGGCTTTATGTCAAATTCAGTAAGATGAAGAAAGTTAACTAACTTAAATATGTGAATTCAATGATTAAAAGTTACTCATTATCGATTGCTAAATGTGTCTACAAGAAAATCTGCTTTATATCTAGATATAAGATTATGGAATTTTTCCAAGTGCAGTGCCGTTATGGCTTGATGTCAACTTCAGCAAGATGAAAGAAGTTAACTAACTTAAATATGTGAAGTTAATGATTTGAAGCAATGCAATATCGATGACTTAATGCGTATGTACAAAAAAATCGACTTTATACAAACATATAAGGTTTTGGAATTCTTCCAAATACACTGCCGTTATGGCTTTATGTCAACTTCAGTAAAATGAAAAAAGTTAACTAACATAAATATGTGAAGTTAATGATTTGAAGCATCTCAATAACGATTGCTAAATGCGCATATACAAACAAATCGACTTTATACAAAAAAATAAGATTTTGGAATTCTTCCAAATGCACTGCCCTTATGGCTTTATATCAAGTTCAGTAAGATGAAGATAGTTAGGTAACTTAAATAGGTGAAGTTAATGATTTGACGCATCTCAATATCGATTGCTAAATGTTAATATACTAGAAAATCGACTTGACAATATCGATTGCTAAATGCGTATAAACAAGAAAATCGAATTTATACCTAAATATAAGATTTTGAAATTCTTCCAAATCCACTGCCCTTATGGATTTATGTCAAATTCAGTAAGTTGAAGAAAGTTAACTAACTTAAATATGTGAATTCAATGATTAAAAGCTACTCATTATCGATTGCTAAATGTGTATACAAGAAAATCTGCTTTTCAAAGTGCACTGCCGTTATGGCTTTATGTCAATTTCAGCAAGATGAAGAAAGTTAACTAACTTAAATATGTGATTGATTTGAAGCAATGCAATATCGATTGCTAAATGCGTATGTACAAGCAAATTGAATTTATACCTAAATATAAGATTTTGGAATTCTTTCAAATGCACTGCTCTTATGGCTTTATGTCAACTTCAGTAAGGTGAAGAAAGTTAATTAACTTAAGTATGTGAATTTAATGATTTGAAGCGTCTCAATAACGACTGCTAAATGTGTATTTACAAGAGAATCGAATTTATACCTCAATATAAGATTTTGGAATTTTTGCAAATGCACTGCCGTTAAGGCTTCACGTCAACTTCAGTGTGATGCAAAAAGTTAATTAATTTAAATATTTGAAGTTAATGATTTGAAGCATCTCAGTATCGATTGCTACATATGTATGTGTAAGAAAATCGAATTTATATCTAAATATAAGACTATAAAATTCTTCCAAATGCACTGCCGTTATGGCTTTATGTCAACTTTAGTAAGATAAAGATGGTTAATTAACTTAAATATGTGAAGCTAATGAATAGAAGCAACTCAATATCGACTGCTAAATGTGTGTATACAAGAAAATCGACTTTATACCTCAATATAAGATTATGGAATTTTTCCAAATGCACTGCCGTTATGGCTTTATGTCAACCTCAGTAAGATATAAAAGATTAAATAACTTAAATATGTGAAGTTAATGAATAGATGCAACTCAATATCAACTGCTAAATGTGTGTATACAAGAAAATCGACTTTATATCTAAATATAAGGTTACGGAATTTTTCCAAGTGCACTGCCGTTATGGCTTTATGTCAACTTCAGCAAGATGAAGGAAGTTAGCTAACTTAAATATGTGAAGATAATGATAAGAAGATACTCAATATCAACTGCTTAATGCCTATATACAAGAAAATTTAATTTATATCTAATTTATTAACTTAAGTATGTAAAGTTAATGATTTGAGGCATCTCAATAACGATTGCTAAATGCGCATATACAAGAAAATCGACTTTATACCTAAATATAAGATTTTGGAATTCTTTCAAATGCACTGCTCTTATGGCTTTATGTCAACTTCAGTAAGAAGAAGAAAGTCAATTAACTTAAGTATGTGAGGTTAATGATTTGAAGCGCCTTAATATCGACTGCTAAATGCGTATATACAAGAAAATCGACTTTATACCTCAATATAAGATTTTGGAATTTTTGCAAATGCACTGCCGACATGGCTTCATGTAAACTTCAGGGGGATGAAAAAGGTTAACTAATTTAAATATGTGAAGTTAATGATTTGAAGCATATCAGTTTCGATTGCTACACATTTATGTATATGTGAGAAAATCGAATTTATATCTAAATATAAGGTTATGGAATCTTCCAAATGCACTGCCGTTATGGCTTTATGTCAACGTCTGTAAGATGAAGAATGTTAACTAACTTAAATATGTGAAGTTAATGATTTGAAGCATCTCACTTACGATTGCTAAATGCGCATATTCAAACAAATCGACTTTATACAAAAATATAAGATTTTGGAATTCTTCCAAATGCACTGCCCTTATGGCTTTATGTCAACTTCAGTCAGATGAAGAAAGTTAATTAACTTAAATATGTGAAGTTAATGATTTGACGCATCTCAATATCGATTGCTAAATGTTAATATACTAGAAAATCGACTTGACAATATCGATTGCTAAATGCGTATAAACAAGAAAATCGAATTTTTACCTAAATATAAGGTTTTGAAATTCTTCCAAATCCACTGCCGTTATTCCTTTATGTCAACTTCAGTAAAATGAAGAAAGTTAACTAACATAAATATGTTAAACTAATGATTTGAAGAAGCTCAATATCGATTGCTGCATATGTGTATGTAAGAAAATCGAATTTATATCTAAATATAAGATTCTGAAATTCTTCCAAATGCACTGCCCTTATGGCTTTATGTCAATTTCAGCAAGATGAAGGAAGTTAACTAACTTAAATATGTGATTGATTTGAAGAATGCAATATCGATTGCTAAATGCGTATATACAAGAAAATTAAATTTATATCTAAATATAAGATTATGAAATTCTTCCAAATGCACTAAAAGATTAATTAACTTAAATATGTGAAGTTAATGAATAGATGCAACTCAATATCAACTGCTAAATGTGTGTATACAAGAAAATCGACTTTATATCTAAATATAAGATTTTGAAATTCTTCCAAATGCACTGCCGTTATGGCTTTATGTCAATTTCAGTAAGACGAAGAATGTTAACTAACTTAAATATGTGAAGATAATGATTAGAAGATACTCAATATCGACTGCTTAATGCGTATATACAAGAAAATTGAATTTATATTTAAATATAAGATTATGAATTTCTTCCAAATGCACTGCCGTTATGGCTTTATGTAAACTCCAGTAAGAAAGAATTAACTTAAATATGTGAAGCCATTGATTTGAAGCACCTCAATATCGATAACAAAATCTGTATATACAACAAGACCGACTTTATATCTAAATATGCGGATATGGAATTCTTCCAAAGGCTCTGACGTTAGGGATTTATGTCAACTTCAGTAAGATAAAGAAAGTTAGTTAACTTAAATATGTGAAGTTAATGAATAGAAGCAACTCAATATCGACTGCTAAATGTGTATATAGAAGAAAATTGACTTTATATCTAAATATAAGATTATGGAATTTTTCCAAGTGCACCGCCGTTATGGCTTTATGCCAATTTCAGCAAGATGAAGGAAGTTAACTAACTTAAATATGTGAAGATAATGATTAGAAAATACTCAATATCGACTGCTTAATGCGTATATACAAGAAAATTGAATTTATATCTAAATATAAGATTATGGAATTTTTCCAAGTGCACTGCCGTTATGGCTTTATGTAAATTCCAGCAAGATGAAGGAAGTTAACAAACTTAGATATGTGAAGTTAATGATTTGAAGCAATGCAATATCGATTGCTAACTGCGTATATACAAGAAAATTGAACTTATATCTAAATATAAGATTATAAAAGTCTTCCAAATGCACTGCCGTTATGGCTTTATGTCAATTTCAGTAAGATGAAGAATGTTAACTAACTTAAATATGTGAAGATAATGATTAGAAGCTACTCAATATCGATTGCTTAATGCGTATATACAAGAAAATCGACTTTATGCCTCAATATAAGATTTTGGAATTTTTGCAAATGCACTGCCGTTATGGCTTCATGTAAACTTCAGTTTGATGAAAAAGGTTAATTAATTTAAATATGTGAAGTTAATGATTTGAAGCATCTAAATATCGACTGCTAAATGTGTATATACAAGAAACTCAATTTTATACATCAATATAAGATTTTGGAATTCTTCCAAATGCACTGCCGTTATGGCTTTATGTCAACTTCAGTAAGATGCAGAAAGTTAATAAACTTAAGTATGTGAAGTTTGTGATTTGACGCATCTCAATATCGATTGCTAAATGTTAATATACTAGAAAATAGGCTTGACAATATCGATTGCTAACTGCATATAAACAAGTAAATCGACTTTATACCTAAATATAAGATTTTGAAATTCTTCCAAATGCACTGCCGTTATGGCTTTATGTCAACTTCAGTAAAATGAAGAAAGTTAACTTACATAAATATGTTAAACTAACTTAAATATGTGAAGATAATGGTTAGAAGCTACTCAATATCTACTGCTAATTGCGCATAAACAAGAAAATCGACTTTAGACCTCAATATAAGATTTTGGAATTTTTGCAAATGCACTGCCGTTATGGCTTTATGTCAACTTCAGTAAGAAGAAGAACCTTAACTAACTTAAATATGTGAAGTTAATGATTTGAAGCATCTCAATAATGATTGCTAAATGCGCATATACAAGAAAATCGACTTTATACCTAAATATAAGATTTTGGAATTCTTTCAAATGCACTGCTCTTATGGCTTTATGTCAACTTCAGTAAGGTGAAGAAAGTTAATTAACTTAAGTATGTGAAGCTAATGATTTGAAGCGTCTTAATAACGACTGCTAAATGTGTATATACAAGAGAATCGAATTTATACCTCAATATAAGATTATGGAATTTTTCAAATGCACTGCCGTTATGGCTTTATGTCAACTTCAGTAAGAAGAAGAACCTTAACTAACTTAAATATGTGAAGTTAATAATTTGAAGCATCTCAATAACGATTGCTAAATGCGCATATACAAGAAAATCGACTTTATACCTAAATATAAGATTTTGGAATTCTTAAATGCACTGCTCTTATGGCTTTATGTCAACTTCAGTAAGAAGAAGAAAGTTGATTAACTTAAGTATGTGAAGTTAATGATTTGAAGCGTCTTAATATCGACTGCTAAATGCGTATATACAAGAAAATCGACTTTATACCTCAATATAAGATTTTGGAATTTTTGCAAATGCACTGCCGTTATGGCTTCATGTAAATTTCAAGGGATGAAAAAGGTTAACTAATTTAAATATGTGAAGTTAGTGATTTGAAGCATATCAGTTTCGATTGCTACACATTAATGTATATGTAAGAAAATCGAATTTATATCTAAATATAAGGTTATGGAATTTTCCAAATGCACTGCCGTTATGGCTTTATGTCAACGTCTGTAAAATGAAGACAGTTAAATAACTGAAATATGTGAAATTAATGATTTGAAGCATCTCATTAACGATTGCTAAATGTGTGTATACAAAAAATCGACTTTATATCTAAATATAAGGTTACGGAATTTTTCCAAGTGCAGTGCCGTTATGGCTTGATGTCAACTTCAGCAAGATGAAAGAAGTTAACTAACTTAAATATGTGAAGTTAATGATTTGAAGCAATGCAATATCGATTGCTAAATGCGTATGTACAAGAAAATCGACTTTATACAAACATGTAAGATTTTGGAATTCTTCCAAATGCACTGCCGTTATGGCTTTATGTCAACTTCAGCAAGATGAAAGAAGTTAACTAACTTAAATATGTGAAGTTAATGATTTGAAGCAATGCAATAACGATTGCTAAATATGAATATACAAGAAAATCGACTTTATACATTAATACAAGATTTTGGAATTCTTTCAAATGCACTGCTCTTATGGCTCTATGTCAACTTCAGTAAGATGAAGAAAGTTAATTAACTTAAGTATGTGAAGTTAGTGATTTGACGCATCTCAATATCGATTGCTAAATGTTAATATACTAGAAAATAGGCTTGACAATATCGATTGCTAACTGCGTATAAACAAGTGAATCGACTTTATACATAAATATAAGATTTTGAAATTCTTCCAAATGCACTGCCGTTATGGCTTTATGTCAACTTCAGTAAAATGAAGAAAGTTAACTTACATAAATATGTTAAACTAACTTAAATATGTGAAGATAATGATTAGAAGCTACTCAATATCGGCTGCTAATTGCGCATAAACAAGAAAATCGACTTTATACCTCAATATAAGATCATGAATTTCTTCCAAATGCACTGCCGTTATGGCTTTATGTCAACTTCAGTAAGATGAAGAAAGTTAATTAACTTAAATATGTGAAGTTAATGATTTGACGCATCTCAATATCGATTGCTAAATGTTAATATACTAGAAAATCGACTTGACAATATCGATTGCTAAATGCGTATATACAAGAAAATCGACTTTATACCTCAATATAAGATTTTGGAATTTTTGCAAATGCACTGCCGTTATGGCTTCATGTAAATTTCAGGGGATGAAAAAGGTTAACGAATTTAAATATGTGAAGTTAGTGATTTGAAGCATATCAGTTTCGATTGCTACACATTAATGTATATGTAAGAAAATCGAATTTATATCTAAATATAAGGTTATGGAATTTTCCAAATGCACTGCCGTTATGGCTTTATGTCAACGTCTGTAAAATGAAGACAGTTAAATAACTGAAATATGTGAAATTAATGATTTGAAGCATCTCATTAACGATTGCTAAATGTGTGTATACAAAAAATCGACTTTATATCTAAATATAAGGTTACGGAATTTTTCCAAGTGCAGTGCCGTTATGGCTTGATGTCAACTTCAGCAAGATGAAAGAAGTTAACTAACTTAAATATGTGAAGTTAATGATTTGAAGCAATGCAATATCGATTGCTAAATGCGTATGTACAAGAAAATCGACTTTATACAAACATGTAAGATTTTGGAATTCTTCCAAATGCACTGCCGTTATGGCTTTATGTCAACTTCAGTAAAATGAAGAAAGTTAACTAACATAAATATGTTAAACTAATGATTTGAAGAAGCTCAATAGCGATTGCTGCATATGTGTATGTAAGAAAATCGAATTTAAATGTGAATTCAATGATTAAAAGCTACTCGTTATCGATTGCTTAATGTGTATACAAGAAAATCTGCTTTATATCTAGATATAAGATTATGGAATTTTTCCAAGTGCAGTGCCGTTATGGCTTTATGTCAACTTCAGTAAGATGAAGAATGTTAACTAACTTAAATATGTGAATTCAATGATTAGAAGCTACTCAATATCGACTTCTAAATGCGTATATAGAAGAAAATCGACTTTATATTTCAATATAAGATTATGGCATTTTTCAGAGTGCACTGCCGTTATGGCTTTATGTCAATTTCAGCAAGATGAAGAAAGTTAACTAACTTAAATATGTGATTGATTTGAAGCAATGCAATATCGATTGCTAAATGCGTATATACAAGAAAATAGAATTTATGCCTAAATATAAGATTTTGGAATTCTTTCAAATGCACTGCTCTTATATCTTTATGTCAACTTCAGTAAGGTGAAGAAAGTTAATTAACTTAAATATGTGAAGTTAATGATTTGAAGCGTCTCAATAACGACTGTTAAATGTGTATATACAAGAGAATCGAATTTATACCTCAATATAAGATTTTAGAATTTTTGCAAATGCACTGCCGTTATGGCTTCACGTCAACTTCAGTGTGATGAAAAAAGTTAATTAGTTTAAATATGTGAAGTTAATGATTTGAAGCATCTCAGTATCGATTGCTACGTATGTATGTGTAAGAAAATCGAATTTATATCTAAATATAAGACTATAAAATTCTTCCAAATGCACTGCCGTTATGGCTTTATGTCAACTTAAGTAAGATAAAGATGGTTAATTAACTTAAATATGTGAAGCTAATGAATAGAAGCAACTCAATATCGACTGCTAAATGTGTGTATACAAGAAAATCGATTTTATACCTCAATATAAGATTTTGGAATTTTTGCAAATGCACTGCCGTTATGGCGTCATGCAACTTTCAGGGGGATGAAAAAGGTCAACTAATTTAAATATGTGAAGTTAATGATTTGAAGCATCTCAGTATCGATTGCTACATATGTATGTGTAAGAAAATCGAATTTATATCTAAATATAAGGTTATGGAATCTTCCCAATGCACTACCGTTATGGCTTCATGTCAACGTCTGTAAGATGAAGACAGTTAACTAACATAAATATGTTAAACTAATGATTTGAAGAAGCTCAATATCGATTGCTGCATATGTGTATGTAAGAAAATCGAATTTATATCTAAATATAAGATTCTGAAATTCTTCCAAATGCCCTGCCGTTATGGCTTTATGTCAACTTCATTAAGATGAAGAATGTTAACTAACTTAAATATGTGAAGATAATGATTAGAAGCTACTCAATATCGACTGCTAAATGCGTTTATACAAGAAAATCGACTTTATACCTCAATATAAGATTTTGGAATTTTTGAAAATGCATTGCCGTTATGGCTTCACGTCAACTTCAGTGTGATGAAAAAAGTTAATTAGTTTAAATATGTGAAGTTAATGATTTGAAGCATCTCAGTATCGATTGCTACATATGTATATGTAAGAAAATCGAATTTATATCTAAATATAAGACTATAAAATTCTTCCAAATGCGTTGCCGTTATGGCTTTATGTCAACTTTAGTAAGATAAAGATGGTTAATTAACTTAAATATGTGAAACTAATGAATAGAAGCAACTCAATATCGACTGCTAAATGTGTATATACAAGAAAATCGACTGTATACCTCAATATAAGATTATGGAATTTTTCCAAATGCACTGCCGTTATGGCTTTATGTCAACCTCAGTAAGATATAAAAGATTAATTAACTTAAATATGTGAATTTAATGAATAGATGCAACTTAATATCTACTGCTAAATGTGTGTATACAAGAAAATCGACTTTATATCTAAATATAAGATTATGGAATTTTTCCAAGTGCACTGCCGTTATGGCTTTATGTCAACTTCAGCAAAATGAAGTAAGTTAGCTAACTTAAATATGTGCAGATAATGATTAGAAGATACTCAATATCGACTGCTTAGTGCGTTTATACAAGAAAATTGAATTTATATCTAAATATAAGATTATGAATTTCTTCCAAATGCACTGCCGTTATGGCTTTATGTCAACTTCAGTAAGAAAGAATTAACTTAAATATGTGAAGCCATTGATTTGAAGCATCTCAATATCGATAACAAAATCTGTATATACAACAACACCGACTTTATATCTAAATATGCGGTTAAGGAATTCTTCCAAAGGCACTGCCGTTAGAGATTTATGTCAACTTCAGTAAGATAAAGAAAGTTAGTTAACTTAAATATATGAAGTTAATGCATAGAAGCAACTCAATATCGACTGCTAAATGTGTATATAGAAGAAAATTGACTTTATATCTAAATATAAGATTACGGAATTTTTCCAAGTGCACTGCCGTTATGGCTTTATGCCAATTTCAGCAAGATGAAGGAAGTTAGCTAACTTAAATATGTGAAGATAATGATTAGAAGATACTCAATATCGACTGCTTAATGCGTATATACAAGAAAATTGAATTTATATCTAAATATAAGATTATGAATTTCTTCCAAATGCACTGCCGTTATGGCTTTATGTCAACTTCAGTAAGAAAGAATTAACTTAAATATGTGAAGCCATTGATTTGAAGCATCTCAATATCGATAACAAAATCTGTATATACAACAAGACCGACTTTATATCTAAATATGCGGATATGGAATTCTTCCAAAGGCTCTGCCGTTAGGGATTTATGTCAACTTCAGTAAGATAAAGAATGTTAGCTGACTTAAATATGTGAAGATAATGATTAGAAGCTACTCAATATCGACTGCTAATTGCGCATAAACAAGAAAATCGACTTTATACCTCAATATAAGATTTTGGAATTTTTGCAAATGCACTGCCGTTATGGCTTCATGTCAACTTCAGTGTGATGAAAAAGGTTAATTAATTGAAATATGTTAAGTTAATGATTTAAAGCATCTCAGTATGGTTTGCTACATATGTATACGTAAGAAAATCGAATTTATATTTAAATATAAGACCATGAAATTCTTCCAAATGCACTGCCGTCATGGCTTCTTGTCAACTTCAGTAAGATAAAGAAAGTTAGTTAACTCAAATATGTGAAGTTAATGAATACAAGCAACTCAATATCGACTGCTAAATGTGTATATACAAGAAAATCGATTTTATACCTCAATATAAGATTTTGGAGTTTTTGCAAATGCACTGCCGTTATGGCTTCATGTAAACTTCAGGGGGATGAAAAAGGTTAACTAATTTAAATAGGTGAAGTTAATGATTTGAAGCAACTCAGTATCGATAGCTAAATGTGTATATACAAGAGAATCGAATTTATATATAAATATAAGATTATGGAATTTTTGCAAATGCACTGCCGTTATGGCTTTATGTAAACTTCAGTAAGAAGAAGGAAGTTAACTAACTTAAATATGTGAAGTTAATGATATGAAGCATCTCAATAACGATCGCTAAATGCGCATATACAAGAAAATCGACTTTATACCTAAATATAAGATTTTGGAATTCTTTCAAATGCACTGCTCTTATGGCTTTATGTCAACTTCAGTAAGATGAAGAAAGTTAATTAACTTAAGTATGTGAAGTTAGTGATTTGACGCATCTCAATATCGATTGCTAAATGTTAATATACTAGAAAATCGACCTTACAATATCGATTGCTAAATGCGCATAAACAAGAAAATCGACTTTATACCTCAATATAAGATTTTGAAATTCTTCCAAATGAACTGCCGTCATGGCTTTATGTCAACTTCAGTAAGATAAAGAAGGCTAATTAACTTAAATATGTGAAGTTATTGAATAGAAGCAA
Source organism: Bactrocera tryoni (assembly GCF_016617805.1). Classification (NCBI taxonomy): domain Eukaryota; kingdom Metazoa; phylum Arthropoda; class Insecta; order Diptera; family Tephritidae; genus Bactrocera; species Bactrocera tryoni. Next base: position 12,466 of record NW_024393806.1, read on the forward strand.
CTCAATATCGACTGCTAAATGTGTATATAGAAGAAAATCGACTTTATATCTAAATATAAGATTATGGAATTTTTCCAAGTGCACTGCCATTATGGCTTTATGTAAATTGCAGCAAGATGAAGGAAGTTAACAAACTTAGATATGTGAAGTTAATGATTTGAAGCAATGCAATATCGTGGGGTCTCCTTTTTTATGGATTGGGCATAGCACACTTAAATTCCAATCGTTGGGCATGCTTTCGTCCGACCATATTTTACAAAGAAGCTGATGCATGCACCTTATCAGTTCTTCGCCGCCGTGGTTGAATAGCTCGGCCGGCAATCCGTCAGCCCCTGCCGCTTTGTTGTTCTTCAGGCGGGCAATTGCTATTCGAACTTCTTCATGGTCGGGTAATGGAACGTCTGCTCCATCGTCATCGATTGGGGAATCGGGTTCTCCTTCTCCTGGTGTTGTGCGTTCACTGCCATTCAGCAGGTTGGAGAAGTGTTCCCTCCATAATTTAAGTATGCTCTGGGCATCAGTGACTTGATCACCTTTGGGGGTTCTACAGGAATACGCTCCGGTCTTGAAACCTTCCGTAATCCGCCGCATTTTTTCGTAGAATTTTCGAGCATTACCCCTGTCGGCCAGCTTATCAAGCTCTTCGTACTCACGCATTTCGGCCTCTTTCTTCTTCTGTCCGCAAATGCGTCTCGCTTCCCTCTTCAACTCTCGGTATCTATCCCATCCCGCACGTGTAGTGGTCGATCGTAACGTTGCGAGGTAGGCAGCCTGTTTTCTCTTCGCTGCGACACGGCACTCCTCGTCGTACCAGCTGTTCTTTTGGACTTTCCGAAACCAATGGTTTCGGTTGCAGCTGTACGTAAGGAGTTTGAAATGCCGTCCCACAGTTCCCTTATACCGAGTTGTTGATGAGTGCTCTCAGAGAGCAGGAGTGCAAGTCGAGTAGAAAATCGTTCGACTGTCTGTTGTGATTGCAGCTTCTCGACGTCGAACCTTCCTTGTGTTTGGTGGCGCGCGTTTTTGCTGCACAGAGGCGGGTGCGAATCTTAGCTGCAACAAGATAGTGGTCCGAGTCGATGTTAGGACCTCGGAGCGCACGCACATCTAAAACACTGGAGACGTGTCTTCCGTCTATCACAACATGATCGATCTGGTTGGTAGTTTTTCGATCCGGAGACAGCCAGGTAGCTTGATGAATCTTCTTATGCTGGAATCTAGTACTACAGATAACCATATTTCGGGCCCCGGCGAAGTCAATCAGCCTCAACCCATTTGGGGATGTTTCGTCGTGGAGGCTGAATTTACCGACCGTAGTGCCAAATATACCTTCTTTGCCCACCCTGGCGTTAAAGTCGCCAAGCACGATTTTGACATCGTGGCGGGGCAGCTCTCATAAGTGCGCTCCAAGCGTTCATAGAAGGCATCTTTGGTCACATCGTCCTTCTCTTCCGTCGGGGCGTGGGCGCAAATCAGCGATATGTTGAAGAACCTCGCTTTGATGCGGATTATGGCTAGACGTTCATTCACCGCAGTGAATGATAGTACTCGGCGACGGAGTCTCTCTCTCACCACGAATCCTACACCAAACTTGCGCTCCTTTATATGGCCACTGTAGTAAATGTCACAAGGACCTACTCGTCTCTGTCCTTGTCCCGTCCATCGCATTTCTTGGACGGGGGTGATGTCAGCCTTTGTCTTTACGAGGACATCAACCAGCTGGGCAGCGGCACCTTCCCAATTTAGGGACCGGACATTCCAGGTCACGTCAACTTCAGTGTGATGAAAAAAGTTAATTAGTTTAAATATGTGAAGTAAATGATTTGAAGCATCTCAGTATCGATTGCTACATATGTATATGTAAGAAAATCGAATTTATATCTAAATATAAGACTATAAAATTCTTCCAAATGCACTGCCGCTATGGCTTTATGTCAACTTTAGTAAGATAAAGATGGTTAATTAACTTAAATATGTGAAGCTAATGAATAGAAGCAACTCAATATCGACTGCTAAATGTGTATATACAAGAAAATCGACTGTATACCTCAATATAAGATTATGGAATTTTTCCAAATGCACTGCCGTTATGGCTTTATGTCAACCTCAGTGAGATATAAAAGATTAATTAACTTAAATATGTGAATTTAATGAATAGATGCAACTTAATATCTACTGCTAAATGTGTGTATACAAGAAAATCGACTTTATATCTAAATATAAGATTATGGAATTTTTCCAAGTGCACTGCCGTTATGGCTTTATGTCAACTTCAGCAAAATGAAGGAAGTTAGCTAACTTAAATATGTGCAGATAATGATTAGAAGATACTCAATATCGACTGCTTAATGCGTTTATACAAGAAAATTGAATTTATATCTAAATATAAGATCATGAATTTCTTCCAAATACACTGCCGTTATGGCTTTATGTCAACTTCAGTAAGAAAGAATTAACTTAAATTTGTGAAGCCGTTGATTTGAAGCATCTCAATATCGATAACAAAATCTGTATATACAACAACACCGACTTTATATCTAAATATGCGGTTAAGGAATTCTTCCAAAGGCACTGCCGTTAGGGATTTATGTCAACTTCAGTAAGATAAAGAAAGTTAGTTAACTTAAATTTATGAAGTTAATGCATAGAAGCAACTCAATATCGACTGCTAAATGTGTATA
>NW_024393807.1:0-1995 GCF_016617805.1 Bactrocera tryoni
AACTATGTTAAATTAATGATTTAAAGCAACTCAATATCGACTGCTAAATGTGCATATACCAGAAAATCGACTTTAAACCTATGTATAAGGTTGTCGTATTCTTCCAAATGCACTGCCGTTATGGCATAATGTCAACTTCAGTAAGATGAAGCAAGTTAATTAACTTGAATATGTTAAATTAATGATTTAAAGCAATTCAATATCGACTGCTAAATGTGTGTATACAAGAAAATCGTCTTTATACCTGAATAAGAATGTCGAATTCTTCCAAATGCACTGCCGTTATGGCCCTATAACTACTTCAGTAAGATGAAGAAAGTAAACTAACTTAAATATGTAAAATTAATGATATAAGGCAATTCAATATCGACTTCTAAATGTGTATATACAAGAAAACCGACTTTATACCTGAATATAAGAATGTCGAATTCTTCCAAATGCACTGCCGTTATAGCTTTATGTCAACTTCAGTAAGATGAAGAAGCATAACTAACTTAAATATGTGAAATTAGTGATTTAAGGCAATTCAGTATCGACTGCTAAATGTGTATATACAAGAAAATCGGTTATATACCTGAATATAAAATTGTCGAATTCTTCCAAATGCGCTGCCGTTATGGCTTTATGTCACCTACAGTAAGAAGAAAACGCATAACTAACATAATATGTGCAATTAGTTATTTAAGGCAATTCAATACCGACTGCTAAATGTGTATATACAAAAAAATCGAATTTATACCTAAATATAAGAATGTCGAATTCTTCCAAATGCACTGCCGTTATGGCTTTATGTCAACTTCAGTAAGATGAAAAAGGTTAAATAACTTAAATATATTAAATTAATGATTTAACGCAACTCAGTGTCGACTGCTAGATAGAAATCGACAACCTTATGTTCAAGTTTAAAGTCGATTTTCTTGTATATGCACATTTAGCAGTCGATTTTGAGTTGCTTTAAATCATTAGTTGAACATATTTAAGTTAGTTTACTTTCTTCATCTTACTGAAGTTGACATTATACCTTAAAGGCAGTGCATCTGGAAGAAGTCGACACTCTTATGTTCAGGTACAAAATCGATTTTCTTGTAAACACACATTTAGCAGTCTATATTGATTAATGATTTCTTCCTGCATTGCCGTTATGGCTTTACGTACACTTCAGGAAGATGAAAAAGTTAATTAACTTAAATATGTTAAAATAATGATTTGAAGCAACCAAATATCGACTGCTTTAAGTGTATATACAAGAAAACCGACTTTATACCTGAATATAAGAATGTCGAATTCTTCCAAATGCACTGCCGTTATAGCTTTATGTCAACTTCAGTAAGATGAAGAAGCATAACTAACTTAAATATGTGAAATTAATTATTTAAGGCAATTCAATATCGACTACTAAATGTGTATATACAAAAAAATCGAATTTATACCTGAATATAAGAATGTCGAATTCTTCCAAATGCACTGCCGTTATGGCTTTATGTCAACTTCAGTAAGATGAAAAAGGCTAATTAACTTAAATATGTTAAATTAATGATTTAAAGCAACTCAATATCGACTACTTAATGTCTATTTACAAGAAAATCGATTTATACTTGAACATAACATTGTCGTATTCTTCAAAATGCAGTGCCGATATGGCTTTATGTCAAATTCAGTAAGGTGAAGAAAGTAAACTAACTTAATTATGTAAAATTAATGATTTAAAGCAACTATGTATCGACTGCTAAATGTGTATATACAAGAAAATCGAATTTATGCCTGAATATAAGAATGTCGAATTCTTCCAAATGCGCTGCCGTTATGGCTTTATGTCAACTTCTGTAAGATGAAGAAAGTAAACTCACTGAATTATGTTAAATAAATGATTTAAGGCAATTCAATATCGACTGCTAAATGTGTATATACAAGAAAATCGAATTTATGCCTGAATATAAGAATGACGAATTCTTCCAAATGCACTGCCGTTATGGCTTTATGTCAACTTCAGTAAGA
>NW_024393808.1:0-6638 GCF_016617805.1 Bactrocera tryoni
AACATCAAAACAGCGAGTTAGCATAAATATGTAAAGTTCATATTTTTACGCGCCGTGATATCGATTGCTTAATGTGCATGTACTAAAAAATCGATTCTACATCTTATTATAAGATTGTGAAATTGCTTTAAATACACTGTCGCTATGGCTATACGACAACTCTATGACAACTCCAATAACATCAAAACGGCTAAATAGCATCAATATGTAAAGTACATATCTTTACGCAACTTGATATCGATTGCTTAATGTGTATGTACTAAAAAATCAATTCTACACCTTAATATAAGATTGTGAAATTGCTCCAAATACTGTGTTTATGGCTATACGACAACTCTATGAAAACTCCAATAACATCAAAACGGCTAATTAGCAAAAATATGTAAAGTTCATATTTTTACGCCACCTGATATCGATTCCTTAATGTATATGTACTACAAAATCGATTCTACACCTTAATATAAGCTTGTGAAGTTGTTCCATATACACTGTCGCTATTGCTATAGGACAACTCTATGACAAATCCAATAACATCAAAACGGCTAGTTAGCATAAATATGTAAAGTTCATATTTTTACGCATCTTGATATCGATTGGTTAATGTGTATGTATCAAAAAATCGATTCTACACCTTAATATAAGATTGTGAAACTGCTCCAAATACACTGTCGTTATGGCTATACGGCAACTTTATGACAACTTCAATAACATCAAAACGGCTAATTAACAGATATATGTAAAGTTCATATTTATACGCAACTTGATATTGATTGCTTAATGTATATGTACTAAAGAATCGATTCCACACCTTAACTTAAGATTGTAAAATTGTTTGAAATACACTGTCGCTATTGCTGTAGAACAACTCTATGACAACTCCAATAATATCAAAACGGCTAACTAGCAAATATATGTAAAGTTCTTATTTTTACGCAACTTGATATTGATTGCTTAATGTGTATGTACTAAAAAATCAGTTCTACACCATAATATAAGATTGCGAGATTGCTCCAAATACACTGTCGTTATGGCTATACGATCCCTCTATGAAAGCTCCAAAAACATCAAAACGGCTAATTAACAGAAATGTAAGGTTCATGATTTTACGCATCTTGATATCGATTGCTTAATGTGTATGTACTAAAAAATCGATTTTACACCTTGATATAAGATTGTGAAACTGCTCCAAATACACTGTCGTTATGGCTATACGGCAACTCTATGACAACTCCAATAACTTCAAAACGGCTAATTAACAGAAATATGTAAAGTTCATATTTATACGCAACTTGATATTGATTGCTTAATGTGCATGTACTAAATATCGATTATACACTTTAATATAAGATTGTAAAATTGTTTTAAATACACTGTCGCTATTGCTATTGGGTAACTCTATGACAACTCCAATAACATCAAAACGGGTAATTAGCATAAATATGTAAAGTTCATATTTTTAGGCAACTTGATATCGATTGCTTAATGTGTATGTATCAAAAAATCGATTCTACACCTTAATATAAGATTGTGAAACTGCTCCAAATACACTGTCGTTATGGCTATACGGCAACTCTATGACAACACCAATAACTTCAAAACGGCTAATTAACAGAAATATGTAAAGTTCATATTTATACGCAACTTGATATTGATTGCTTAATGTGCATGTACTAAATATCGATTATACACTTTAATATAAGATTGTAAAATTGTTTTAAATACACTGTCGCTATTGCTATTGGGCAACTCTATGACAACTCCAATAACATCAAAACGGGTAATTAGCATAAATATGTAAAGTTCATATTTTTAGGCAACTTGATATCGATTGCTTAATGTGTATGTATCAAAAAATCGACTCCACACCTTAATATAAGATTGTAAAATTGCTCCAAATACATTGTCGCTATTGCCATAGGACAACTCTATGACAACTCCAATAACATAAAACGGCTTATTAGTATAACAATGTAAAGTTCTTATTTTTACGCAACTTGATATCGATTGCATAATGTATATGTACTAAAAAATCGGTTCTACACCATAATATAAGATTGCGAGATTGCTACAAATACACTGTCGTTATGGCTATACGATCCCTCTATGAAAGCTCCAAAAACATCAAAACGGCTAATTAACAGAAATATGTAAAGTTCATATTTTTACGCATCTTGATATCGATTGCTTAATGTGCATGTACTAAATATCGATTATACACTTTATTATAAGATTGTAAAATTGTTTTAAATACATAGTCGCTATTGCTATTGGGCAACTCTATGACAACTCCAATAACATCAAACGGGTAATTAGCATAAATATGTAAAGTTCATATTTTTAGGCAACTTGATATCGATTGCTTAATGTGTATGTATCAAAAAATCGACTCCACACCTTAATATAAGATTGTGAAACTGCTCCAAATACACTGTCGTTATGGCTATACGGCAACTCTATGACAACTCCAATAACTTCAAAACGGCTAATTAACAGAAATATGTAAAGTTCATATTTATACGCAACTTGATACTGATTGCTTAATGTGCATGTACTTAATATCGATTATACACTTTAATATAAGATTGTAAAATTGTTTTAAATACACTGTCGCTATTGCTATTGGGCAACTCTATGACAACTCCAATAACATCAAAACGGGTAATTAACATAAATATGTAAAGTTCATATTTTTAGGCAACTTGATATCGATTGCTTAATGTGTATGTATCAAAAAATCGACTCCACACCTTAATATAAGATTGTGAAACTGCTCCAAATACACTGTCGGTATGGCTATACGGCAACTCTATGACAACTCCAATAACTTCAAAACGGCTAATTAACAGAAATATGTAAAGTTCATATTTATACGCAACTTGATATTGATTGCTTAATGTGCATGTACTAAATATCGATTATACACTTTAAAATAAGATTGTAAAATTGTTTTAAACACACCGTCGTTATTGCTATTGGGCAACTCTATGACAACTCCAATAACATCAAAACGGGTAATTAGCATAAATATGTAAAGTTCATATTTTTAGGCAACTTGATATCGATTGCTTAATGTGTATGTATCAAAAAATCGACTCCACACCTTAATATAAGATTGTGAAACTGCTCCAAATACACTGTCGGTATGGCTATACGGCAACTCTATGACAACTCCAATAACTTCAAAACGGCTAATTAACAGAAATATGTAAAGTTCATATTTATACGCAACTTGATATTGATTGCTTAATGTGCATGTACTAAATATCGATTATACACTTTAAAATAAGATTGTAAAATTGTTTTAAATACACTGTCGCTATTGCTATTGGGCAACTCTATGAAAACTCCAATAACATCAAAACGGGTAATTACATAAATATGTAAAGTTCATATTTTTAGGCAACTTGATATCGATTGCTTAATGTGTATGTATCAAAAAATCGACTCCACACCTTAATATAAGATTGTAAAATTGCTCCAAATACATTGTCGCTATTGCTATAGGACAACTCTATGACAACTCCAATAACATAAAACGGCTTATTAGTATAACAATGTAAAGTTCTTATTTTTACGCAACTTGATATCGATTGCATAATGTATATGTACTAAAAAATCGGTTCTACACCATAATATAAGTTGCGAGATTGCTCCAAATACACTGTCGTTATGGCTATACCATCCCTCTATGAAAGCTCCAAAAACATCAAAACGGCTAATTAACAGAAATATGTAAAGTTCATATTTTTACGCATCTTGATATCGATTGCTTAATGTGCATGTACTAAATATCGATTATACACTTTAATATAAGATTGTAAAATTGTTTTAAATACACTGTTGCTATTGCTATTGGGCAACTCTATGACAACTCCAATAACATCAAAACGGGTAATTAGCATAAATACGTAAAGTTCATATTTTTAGGCAACTTGATATCGATTGCTTAATGTGTATGTATCAAAAAATCGACTCCGCACCTTAATATAAGATTGTGAAATTGCTCCAAATACATTGTCGCTATTGCTATAGGACAACTCTATGACAACTCCAATAACATAAAACGGCTTATTAGTATAACAATGTAAATTTCTTATTTTTACGCAACTTGATATCGATTGCATAATGCGCATGTATCAAAAAATCGAATCTAAACCTTAATATTAGATTGTGAAATTGCTCCAAATACACTGTGGTTATGGCTATACGACAACTCTATGACAACTCCAATAACACCAAAACGGGAGTTAGCATAAATATGTAAAGTTCATATTTTTACGCAACTTGATATCGATTGCTTAATGTGTATGTATCAAAAAATCGAATCTACACCTTAATATAAGATTGTGAAACTGCTCCAAATACACTGTCGTTATGGCTATACGGCAACTTTATGACAACTCCAATAACATCAAAGCGGCTAATTAACAGAAATATGTAAAGTTCATATTTATACGAAACTTGATATTGATTGCTTAATGTATATGTACTAAATAATCGATTCCACACCTTAACTTAAGATTGTAAAATTGTTTGAAATACACTGTCGCTATTGCTGTAGGACAACTCTATGACAACTCCAATAATATCAAAACGGCTAACTAGCAAATATATGTAAAGTTCTTATTTTTACGCAACTTGATAACGATTTCTTAATGTGTATGTACTAAAAAATCGGTTCTACACCTTAATATAAGATTGCGAGATTGTTCCAAATACACTGTGGTTATGGCTATACGACAACTCTATGAAAACTCCAACAACATCAAAACGGCTAATTAGCAAAAATATGTAAAATTCATATTTTTACGCCACCTGATATCGATTCCTTAATGTATATGTACTACAAAATCGATTCTACACCATAATATAAGCTTGTTAAGTTGTTCCATATACACTGTCGCTATTGCTATAGGACAACTCTATGACAACTCCAATAACATCAAAACGGCTAAATAGCATAAATATGTAAAGTTCATATTTTTACGCAACTTGGTATCGATTGCTTAATGTGTATGTACTAAAAATCGATTCTACACCTTAATATAAGATTGTGAAATTGCTCTAAAGACACTGTCGTTATGGCTATACGACAACTCTATGAAAGCTCCAATAACATCAAAACGGCTAATTAACAGAAATATGTAAAGTTCATATTTATACGCATCTTGATATTGATTGCTTAATGTATATGTACTAAAGAATCGATTCCACACCTTAATTTAAGATTGTAAAATTGTTTGAAATACACTGTCGCTATTGCTGTAGGACAACTCTATGACAACTCCAATAATATCAAAACGGCTAACTAGCAAATATATGTAAAGTTCTTATTTTTACGCAACTTGATAATGATTGCTTAATGTGTATGTACTAAAAAATCAGTTCTACACCATAATATAAGATTGCGAGATTGCTCCAAATACACTGTCGTTATGGCTATACGATCCCTCTATGAAAGCTCCAAAAACATCAAAACGGCTAATTAACAGAAATATGTAAAGTTCATATTTTTACGCATCTTGATATCGATTGCTTAATGTGTATGTATCAAAAAATCGATTCTACACTTTAAGTAAAGATTGTGAAATTGCTCTAAAGACACTGTCGTTATGGCTACACGACAACTCTATGAAAGCTCCAATAACATCAAAACGGCTAATTAACAGAAATATGTAAAGTTCATATTTTTACGCATCTTGATATCGATTGCTTAATGTGTATGTATCAAAAAATCGATTCTACACCTTAACTTAAGATTGTGAAATTGCTCCAAATACATTGTCGTTATGGCTATACGGCAACTCTATGACAAATCCAATAACATCAAAACGGCTAGTTAGCATAAATATGTAAAGTTCATATTTTTACGCGTCTTGATATCGATTGCTTAATGTGTATGTACTTAAAAATCGATTCTACACCTTGATATAAGATTGTGAAACTGCTCCAAAGACACTGTCGTTATGGCTATACGACAACTCTATGACAACTCCAATAACATCAAAACGGCTAATTAACAGAAATATGTAAAGTTCATATTTATACGCAACTTGATATTGATTGCTTAATGTGCATGTACTAAATATCGATTATACACTTTAATATAAGATTGTAAAATTGTTTTAAATACACAGTCGCTATTGCTATTGGGCAACTCTATGACAACTCCAATAACATCAAAACGGGTAATTAGCATAAATATGTAAAGTTCATATTTTTAGGCAACTTGATATCGATTGCTTAATGTGTATGTATCAAAAAATCGACTCCACACCTTAATATAAGATTGTAAAATTGCTCCAAATACATTGTCGCTATTGCCATAGGACAACTCTATGACAACTCCAATAACATAAAACGGCTTATTAGTATAACAATGTAAAGTTCTTATTTTTACGCAACTTGATATCGATTGCATAATGTATATGTACTAAAAAATCGGTTCTACACCATAATATAAGATTGCGAGATTGCTCCAAATACACTGTCGTTATGGCTATACGATCGCTCTATGAAAGCTCCAAAAACATCAAAACGGCTAATTAACAGAAATATGTAAAGTTCATATTTTTACGCATCTTGATATCGATTGCTTAATGTGCATGTACTAAATATCGATTATACACTTTAATATA
>NW_024393809.1:0-3790 GCF_016617805.1 Bactrocera tryoni
TGGATATAAAACCATAACGGCAGTGCATTTGGAAGAATTCCACCTTCTCATATTTAGGTGTAAAGTCCATTTTCTTTTATATACACATTTATCAATCGATGTTGAGTTGCTTCATATCATTTCCTTCACTTATTTAATTTAGTTAACATTCTTCATCTTACTGAAGTAGATATAAAGCCATAACAGCAGTGCATTTGGAAGAATTCCGCAATCTTATATTTAGGTATAAAACCGATATTCTTCTATATACACATTTAGCAATCGATATTGAGTCTCTTCAAATCATTTCCTTTACTTATTTAAGTTAACTAACCTTCTTCATCTCACTGAATTGGATATAAAGCTATAACGGCAGTGCACTTTGAAGAATTTCACAATCTTATATTTAGGTACAAAGTCGATGTTCTTGTATATACACATTTAGCAATCGATATTGAGTTTCTTCAAATCATTTACTTCACTTATTGAGGTTAATTAACATTCTTCATCTCTTAAGTTGTCATAAAGCCATAAGGATAGCGCATTTGGAAGCATTCCACAAACTTATATTTAGGTGTTAAGTACATTTTCTTGTATATACACATTTAGCAATCGATATTGAGTTGCTTCAAATCATTTACATTACTTATTTAAGTTTATTAACATTCTTCATCTTACTGAAGTGGATATAAAGCCATAACGGCAGTGCATTTGGAAGAATTCCACCTTCTCATATTTAGGTGTAAAGTCCGTTTTCTTGTATATACTCATTTATCAATCGATGTTGAGTTGCTTCATATCATTGCCTTCACTTATTTAAGTTAATTAGCATTCTTTATCTTACTGAAGTGGATATAAAGCCATATTGACAGCGCATTTGGAAGACTTTCACAATCTTTTATTTAGGTAAAAAACCGATTTTCTTGTATATACGCATTAAGCAATCGATATTGAGTTTCTTCAAATCATTTACTTCACTTATTGAGGTTAATTAAAATTTTTCATTTTACTGAAGTGGTTATAAAGCCATAACGGCAGCGCATTTGGAAGAACTTCACTATCTTATATTAAGGTTTTAAGTCCATTTTCTTTTATATACACATTTAGCAATCGATATTGAGTTTCTTCAAATCACTTCCTGCACTTATTTAAGTTATTTAACCTTCTTTATCTTACTGAAGTGAATATAAAGCCATAACGGCAGTGCATTTGGAAGAATTCCACCTTCTAATGTTTAGGTATAAAGCCGATATTCTTGTATATACATATTTAGCAATCGATATTGAGTTTCTTCAAATCATTTCCTTCACTTATTTAAGTTAGTTAACATTTTTCATCTTGCTGAAGTGGATATAACGCCACAACGGCAGTGCCTTTGGAAGAATTCCACAAACTTATTTTTAGGTATAAAACCGATATCCTTGTATATACACATTAAGCAATCGATATTGAGTTTCTTCAAATCATTAACTTCACTTATTGAGGTTAATTAACATTCATCCTCTCACTGAAGTTGTCATAAAGCCGCAACGATAGCGCATTTGGAAGCATTCCACAATCTTTTATTTAGGTTTTAAGTCCATTTTCTTTTATATACACATTTAGCAATCGATATTGAGTTTCTTCAAATCATTTCCTGCACTTATTTAAGTTATTTAACCTTCTTTATCTTACTGAAGTGGTTATAAAGCCATAACGGCAGTGCATTTGGAAGAATTCCACCTTCTAATGTTTAGGTATAAGGCCGATATTCTTGTATATACACATTTAGCAATCGATATTGAGTTTCTTCAAATCATTTCCTTCACTTATTTAAGTTAGTTAACATTTTTCATCTTGCTGAAGTGAATATAACGCCACAACGGCAGTGCCTTTGGAAGAATTCCACAAACTTATTTTTAGGTATAAAACCGATATTCTTGTATATACACATTTAGCAATCGATATTGAGTTTCTTCAAATCATTAACTTCACTTATTGAGGTTAATTAACATTCTTCCTCTCACTGAAGTTGTCATAAAGCCGTAACGATAGCGCATGTGGAAGCATTCCACAATCTTTTATTTAGGTTTTAAGTCCAATTTCTTTTATATACACATTTAGCAATCGATATTGAGTTTCTTCAAATCACTTTCTGCACTTATTTAAGTTATTTAACCTTCTTTATCTTACTGAAGTGAACATAAAGCCATAACGGCAGTGCATTTGGAAGAATTCCATTTTCTTATATTTAGGTATAAAGTCGATATTCTTGTATGTACACATTTAGCAATCGATATTGAGTTTCTTCAAATCATTTTCTTCACTTATTTAAGTTAATTAACCTACTTCATCTTACTGAATTAGATATAAAGCCATAACGGCAGTGCCTTTGGAAGAATTCCACAAACTTATTTTTAGGTACAAAGTCGATATTCTTGTATATACATACACATTTAGCAATCGATATTGAGTTTCTTCAAATCATTTACTTCTTTTATTGAGGTTAACTAACATTCTTCATCTCACTGAAGTTGCCATAAAGCCATAACGATAGCGCATTTGGAAGCATTCCACAATCTTATATTTAGGTGTAAAGTCCATTTTCTTGTATATACACATTTATCAATCGATATTGAGTTGCTTCATATCATTTCCTTCACTTATTTAAGTTAATTTACCTTCGTCACCTTACTGAAGTGGATATAAAGTCAAAACGGCAGTGCATTTGGAAGAATTCCACCTTCTTATGTTTAGGTATAAAGTCGATATTCTTGTATATACACATTTAGCAATCGATATGGAGTTTCTTCAAATCACTTCCTTCACTTATTTAAGTTATTTAACCTTCTTTATCTTACTGAAGTGGATATAAAGCCATAACGACAGTGCATTTGGAAGAATTCAACCTTCTGATGTTTAGGTATAAAGTCGATATTCTTGTATATACACATTTAGCAATCGATATTGAGTTTCTTCAAATCATTTCCTTCACTCGTTTAAGTTAGTTAACATTTTTCGTCTTGCTGAAGTGGATATAAAGCCATAACGTCAGTGCATTTGGAAGTTTTCTACCTTCTTATATTTAGGTATAAATCGATATTCTTGTATATACAGATTTAGCAACCGATATTGAGTTTCTTCAAATTATTTCCTGCACTTATTTAAGTTAACTAACCTTCTTCATCTTACTGAAGTGGTTATAAAGCCATAACGGCAGTGCATTTGGAAGTATTCCACCTTCTTATGTTTAGGTATAAAGTCGATATTCTTCTGTATACACATTTAGCAATCGATATTGAGTTTCGTCAAATCATCTCCTTCACTTATTTAAGTTAATTAACATTCTTCATCTTACTGAAGTGGATATAAAGCCATAACGGCAGTGCATTTGGAAGAATTCCACCTTCTTATATTTAGCTATAAAATCGATATTCTTGTATATACACATTTAGCAATCGATATTGAGTTTCTTCAAATCATTTTCTTCACTTATTTAAAATAATTAACCTTCTTTATCTTACTGAAGTGGATATAAAGCCATAACGGCAGTGCATTTGGAAGAATTCCACCTTCTTATGTTTATGTATAAAGTCGATATTCTTCTGTATACACATCTAGCAATCGATGTTGAGTTTCTTCCAATCATTTACTTCACTTATTTAAGTTAATTAACCTTCTCTGACTTACTGAAGTCGATATAAAGCCATAACGGCAGTGCATTTGGAAGAATTCCACCTTCTTATGTTTATGTATAAAGTCGATATTCTTGTATATACACATCTAGCAATCGATTTTGAGTTTCTTCCAATCATTTACTTCACTTATTTAA
>NW_024393810.1:0-12442 GCF_016617805.1 Bactrocera tryoni
TAAATTTGTTAAATTTCTCCAAACACACTGTCGCTATGGCTATACGACAACTCTATGACAACTCCAATAACATCAAAACGGCCAATGAACAGAAATATGTAAAGTTCATATTTTTGCGCTTCTTGATATCGATTGCTTATCGTGTATGTAAAATCGATTCTAAATCTTAAATTAGGATTGTTAAATTGTTCCAAATACACTGTCGCTATTGCTATAGAACAACTCTATGACAACTCCAATAACATCAAAACGGCTAGTTAGCATAAATATGTAAGGTTCATATTTTTACGCAACTTGGTATCGATTGCTTAATGTGTATGTACTAAAAAATCGGTTCTTCACCTTGATATAAGATTGTAAAATTGCTCCAAATACACTGTCGTTATGGCTATACGACAACTCTATGAAAGCGCCAATAACATCAAATCGGCGAGTTAGCATAAATATGTAAAGTTCATATTTTTACGCAACCTGATATCGATTGTACATGTACATATTTATGTACCAAAAAATCAATTCTACACCTTAACTTAAGATTGTGATATGGCTCCAAAGACATTGTCGGTATGGCTATACGACAACTCTATGAAAGCTCCAATATCACCAAGACGGCTAAATACCATAAATATGTAAAGTTCATATTTTTACGCAACCTGATATCGATTACATAATGTGAATGTACCAAAAAATAAATTCTACACCTTAATTTAAGATTGTTAAATTTTTCCAAATACACTGTCGCTATTGCTGTAGGACAACTCTATGACAACTCCAATAACATCAAAACGGCTAGTTAGCATAAATATGTAAGGCTTATATTTTTACGCAACTTGATATCGATTGTTAAATGTGAATGTATCAAAAAATCATTTCCCCTTCTTGATATAAGATTGTAAAATTGCTCCAAATACACTGTCGTTATGGCTATACGACAACTCTATGACAAATCCAACAACATCAAAACGGCTAAGTAGCATAAATATGTAAAGTTCATATTTTTACGCAACCTGATATCGATTGCATAATGTGTATGTTCCAAAAAAACAATTCTACACCTTAATTTAGGACAAATTGTTCCAAATACACTGTCGCTATTGCTGTAGGACAACTCTATTACAACTCCCATAACATCGAAACGGCCAATTAACAGAAATATGTAAAGTTCACATTTTTGCGCTTCTTGATATCGATTGCATAACGTGTATGTACCAAAAAAACAATTCTACACCTTAAATTAGGATTGTTAAATTGTTCCAAGTACACTGTCGCTATTGCTATAGGAAAACTCTATGACAACTCCAATAGCATCAAAACGGGTAATTTACAGAAATATGTAAAGTTCAAATTTTTACGCTACCTGATATCGATTGCATATTTTGTATGTACCAAAAAATCAATTCTACACATTAACCTAAGTTTGCAAATATGATCCAAATACATTGTCGCTATGGCTATAGGACAACTGTATGACAACTCCAATAACAAATAATATGTAAAGTTCATATTTTTACGCAACCTGATATCGATTGCTCAATGTGTATGTACCAAAAAATCGATTCTGCATCTTAAAATAAGATTGTGAAATTGATCCAAATACACTGTCGCTATGGCTATGAGACATTTCTATGACAACTCCAATAAAATCAAAACGGCTAGTTAGCATAAATATGTAAAGTTCATATTTTTACGCAACCTGATAAAGATTGCATAATGTGTATGTACCATAAAATCAATTCTACTCCTTAATTTATAATTGTTGAATTGTTCCATATACACTGTCGCTATTGCTGTAGGACAACTCTATGACAACTCCAATAACATCAAAAGGGCTAGTTAGCATAAATAAGTAAAGTTCATATTTTTACGCAACCTGATATCGATTGCATAATGTGTATGTACCAAAAAATCAATTCTACACCTTAATTTAGGATTGTTAAATTGTTCCATATACACTGTCGCTATTGCTGTAGGACAACTCGATGACAACTCCAATAACATCAAAACGGCTAGTTAGCATAAATAAGTAAAGTACATATTTTTACGCAACTTGATATCGATTGTTTAATTTGTATGTACTAAATAATCGGTTCCACACCTTAATATAAGATTGTCAAATTGCTCCAAACACACTGTCGTTATGGCTATAAGACAACTCTATGACAACTCCAACAACATCAAAACGGGTGATTAGCAAAAATATGTAAAGTTCATATTTTTACGCAACTTGATATCGATTGCTTAATGTGTATGTACTAACAAATCGATTCTACACCTTAATTTGGGATTTTCAAATTGCTCCAAATACACTGTTATTATGGCTATACGACAACTCTATGACAACTCCAATAACATCAAAACGGCTAGTTAGCATTAATATGTAAAGTTCATATTTTTACGCAACTTGATATCGATTGCATAATGTGCATGCACCAAAAAATTAATTCTACACCTTAATTTAGGATTGTTAAATTGTTCCATATACACTGTCGTTATGGCTATACGACAACTCTACATCAAAACGGCTAAATAGCATAAATATGTAAAGTTCATATTTTTACGCAACCTGATATCGATTGCATAATATGTATGTACCAAAAAATCAATTCTACACCTTAATTTAGGATTGTTAAATTGTTCCAAATACACTGTTATTATGGCTACACGACAACTCTCTGACAACTCCAATAACATCAAAACGGCTAGTCAGCATTAATATGTAAAGTTCATATTTTTACGCAACTTGATATCGATTGCATAATGTGCCTGCACCAAAAAATTAATTCTACACCTTAATTTAGGATTGTTAAATTGTTCCATATACACTGTCGTTATGGCTATACGACAACTCTACATCAAAACGGCTAAATAGCATAAATATGTAAAGTTCATATTTTTACGCAACCTGATGTCGATTGCATAATGTGTATGTACCAAAAAATCAATTCTGCACCTTAATTTAGGATTGTTAAATTGTTCCAAATACACTGTCGCTATTGCTATAGGACAACTCTATGACAACTCCAATAACATCAAAACGGGTAATTAGAAAAAATATGTAAAGTTCATATTTTTACGCATCTTGATATCGATTGCTTAATGTGTATGTACTAAAAAATCGATTCTACACCTTTGCTTCAGATTGTGAAATTGCTCCAAATACACTGTCGTTATGGCCATACGACAACTCTATGAAAGCTCCAATAACATCAAAACGGCTAATTAGCATAAATATGTAAAGGTCATATTTTTACGCAACCTGATATCGATTGCATAATGTGTATGTACCAAAAAATCAATTCTACACCTTAATTTAGGATTGTTAAAAGGTTCCAAATACACTGTCGCTATTGCTATAGGACCACTCTATGACAACTCCAATAACATCAAAACGGCGAGTTAGCTTAAATATGTAAAGTTCATATTTTTACGCAACTTGATATCGATTGCTTAATGTGTATGTATTAAAAAATCGATTCTACACGTTAAATTAGGGTTGTTGAATTGCTCCAAATACACTGTCGCTATGGCTATACGACAACTCTATGACAACTCCAATAACATCACAACGGCTAGTTAGCATAAATATGTAAATTTCATATTTTTACGCAACTTGATATCGATTGCTTAATGTGTATGTACTAAAAAATCGATTCTACACCTTAATATAAATTTGTTAAATTTCTCCAAACACACTGTCGCTATGGCTATACGACAACTCTATGACAACTCCAATAACATCAAAACGGCCAATGAACAGAAATATGTAAAGTTCATATTTTTGCGCTTCTTGATATCGATTGCTTATCGTGTATGTACTAAAAAATCGGCTCTAAATCTTAAATTAGGATTGTTAAATTGTTCCAAATACACTGTCGCTATTGCTATAGGACAACTCTATGACAACTCCAATAACATCAAAACGGCTAGTTAGCATAAATATGTAAAGTTCATATTTTTACGCAACTTGGTATCGATTGCTTAAGGTGTATGTACTAAAAAATCGGTTCTTCACCTTGATATAAGATTGTAAAATTGCTCCAAATACACTGTCGTTATGGCTATACGACAACTCTATGAAAGCGCCAATAACATCAAATCGGCGAGTTAGCATAAATATGTAAAGTTCATATTTTTACGCAACCTGATATCGATTGTACATGTACATGTTTATGTACCAAAAAATCAATTCTACACCTTAACTTAAGATTGTGATATGGCTCCAAAGACATTGTCGGTATGGCTATACGACAACTCTATGAAAGCTCCAATATCACCAAGACGGCTAAATACCATAAATATGTAAAGTTCATATTTTTACGCAACCTGATATCGATTACATAATGTGAATGTACCAAAAAATAAATTCTACACCTTAATTTAAGATTGTTAAATTTTTCCAAATACACTGTCGCTATTGCTGTAGGACAACTCTATGACAACTCCAATAACATCAAAACGGCTAGTTAGCATAAATATGTAAGGCTTATATTTTTACGCAACTTGATATCGATTGTTAAATGTGAATGTATCAAAAAATCATTTCCCCTTCTTGATATAAGATTGTAAAATTGCTCCAAATACACTGTCGTTATGGCTATACGACAACTCTATGACAAATCCAACAACATCAAAACGGCTAAGTAGCATAAATATGTAAAGTTCATATTTTTACGCAACCTGATATCGATTGCATAATGTGTATGTTCCAAAAAAACAATTCTACACCTTAATTTAGGACAAATTGTTCCAAATACACTGTCGCTATTGCTGTAGGACAACTCTATTACAACTCCCATAACATCGAAACGGCCAATTAACAGAAATATGTAAAGTTCACATTTTTGCGCTTCTTGATATCGATTGCATAACGTGTATGTACCAAAAAAACAATTCTACACCTTAAATTAGGATTGTTAAATTGTTCCAAGTACACTGTCGCTATTGCTATAGGAAAACTCTATGACAACTCCAATAACATCAAAACGGGTAATTTACAGAAATATGTAAAGTTCAAATTTTTACGCTACCTGATATCGATTGCATATTTTGTATGTACCAAAAAATCAATTCTACACATTAACCTAAGTTTGCAAATATGATCCAAATACATTGTCGCTATGGCTATAGGACAACTGTATGACAACTCCAATAACAAATAATACTATAGGACAACTCCAATAACATCAAAACGGGTAATTATCAAAAATGTGTAAAGTTCATATTTTTACGCAACCTGATATCGATTGCATAATGTGTATATGCCAAAAAATCAATTCTACACCTTAATTTAGGATTGTTAAATTGTTCCAAATACACTGTCGCTATTGTTATAGGACAACTCCAATAACATCAAAACGGGTAATTAGCAAAAATATGTAAAGTTCATATTTTTACGCTACCTGATATCGGATTGGATATTGTGTATGTACCAAAAAATCAATTCTACACCTTAATATAGGATTGTTAAATGATTCTAAATACACTGTCGCTATTGCTATAGGACCACTTTATGACAACTCCAATAACATCACAACGGGTAATTAGCAAAAATATGTAAAGTTCATATTTTTACGCAACTTGATATCGATTGCTTAATGTGTATGTACTAAAAAATCGATTCTACACCTTTATATAAGATTGTGAAATTGATTCAAATACACTGTCGCTATGGCTATACGACAACTCTATGACAACT
The DNA here is from genome assembly GCF_016617805.1 of Bactrocera tryoni. Taxonomy (NCBI): domain Eukaryota; kingdom Metazoa; phylum Arthropoda; class Insecta; order Diptera; family Tephritidae; genus Bactrocera; species Bactrocera tryoni. The sequence goes on from NW_024393810.1 coordinate 5,696, forward strand.
CCAATAACATCAAAACGGCTAATTTGCATAAATATGTAAAGTTCATATTTTTACGCATCTTGATATCGATTGCTTAATGTGTATGTATGTACTAAAAATCAATTATGCACCTTAATTAAGGATTGTTAAATTGTTCCAAATACATTGTCGCTATTGCTATAGGACAACTCTATGACAACTCCAATAACATCAAAACGGGTATTTAGCAAAAATATGTAAAGTTCATATTTTTACGCAACTTGATATCGATTGCTTAATGTGTATGTACTAAAAAATCGATTCTACACCTTACTAAAAGATTGTGAAATTGCTCCAAATACACTGTCGCTATGGCTATACGACAACTCTATGACAACTCCAATAACATCAAAACGGCCAATTAACAGAAATATGTAAAGTTCATATTTTTGCGCTTCTTGATATCGATTGCTTATCGTATATGTACTAAAAAATCGATTCTACACCTTAAATTAGGATTGTTAAATGGTTCTAAATACACTGTCGCTATTGCTATAGGACCACTCTATGACAACTCCAATAACATCACAACGAGTAATTAGCAAAAATATGTAAAGTTCATATTTTTACGCAACTTGATATCAATTGCTAAATGTGTATGTACTTAAAAATCGATTCTAACTTAAGATTGTGAAATTGCTCTAAAGACACTCTCGTTATGGCTATACGACAACTCTATGAAAGCTCCAATAACATCTAAACGGCTAAATAGCATAAATACATAAAGTTCATATTTTTACGCAACCTGATATCGATCGCTTAATGTGTATGTACTAAAAAATCGGTTCTACACTTTAATATAAGATTGTGAAATTGCTCCATATACACTGTCGCTATTGCTATAGGACAACTCTATGACAACTCCAATAACATCAAAACGGCTATTTAGTATAAATATGTAAAGTTCATATTTCTAAGCAACTTGATATCGATTTCTTAGTGTGTATGTATCAAAAAATCGATTCTACACCTTAATATAAGATTGTGAAATTGCTCCAAATACACTATCGCTATGGCTATACGACAACTCTATGACAACTCCAATAACATCAAAACGGCTAGTTAGCCTAAATATGTAAAGTTCATATTTTTCTGCAACTTGGTATCGATTGCTTAATGTGTATGTACTAAAAAATCGGTTCTACACCTTAATATAAGATTGTGAAATTGCTCCAAATACATTGTCGTTATGGCCATACGACAACTCTATGAAAGCTCCAATAACATCAAAATGGCTAATTAGCATAAATATGTAAATGTCATATTTTTACGAAACCTGATATCGATTGCATAAGGTGTATGTACCAAAAAATCAATTCTACACTTTAATTTAGGATTGTTAAATGGTTCCAAATACACTGTCGCTATTGCTATAGGACCACTCTATGACAACTCCAATAACATCACAACGGGTAATTAGCAAAAATATGTAAAGTTCATATTTTTACGCAACTTGATATCGATTGCTTAATGTGTATGTACTAAAAAATCGATTCTACACCTTAATATAAGATTGTTAAATTGCTCTAAATACACTGTCGCTATGGCTATACGACAACTCTATGACAACTCCAATAACATCACAACGGCTAGTTAGCATAAATATGTAAATTTCATATTTTTACGCAACTTGATATCGATTGCTTAATGTGTATGTACTAAAAAATCGACTCTACACCTTAATATAAATTTGTTAAATTTCTCCAAACACACTGTCGCTATGGCTATATGACAACTCTATGACAACTCCAATAACATCAAAACGGCCAATGAACAGAAATATGTAAAGTTCATATTTTTGCGCTTCTTGATATCGATTGCTTATCGTGTATGTACTAAAAAATCGATTCTAAATCTTAAATTAGGATTGTTAAATTGTTCCAAATACACTGTCGCTATTGCTATAGAACAACTCTATGACAACTCCAATATCATTCATATTTTTACGCAACTTGGTATCGATTGCTTAATGTGTATGTACTAAAAAATCGGTTCTTCACCTTGATATAAGATTGTAAAATTGCTCCAAATACACTGTCGTTATGGCTATACGACAACTCTATGAAAGCGCCAATAACATCAAATCGGCGAGTTAGCATAAATATGTAAAGTTCATATTTTTACGCAACCTGATATCGATTGCATAATGTTTATGTACCAAAAAATCAATTCTACACCTTAACTTAAGATTGTGATATGGCTCCAAAGACATTGTCGGTATGGCTATACGACAACTCTATGAAAGCTCCAATATCACCAAGACGGCTAAATACCATAAATATGTAAAGTTCATATTTTTACGCAACCTGATATCGATTACATAATGTGAATGTACCAAAAAATAAATTCTACACCTTAATTTAAGATTGTTAAATTTTTCCAAATACACTGTCGCTATTGCTGTAGGACAACTCTATGACAACTCCAATAACATCAAAACGGCTAGTTAGCATAAATATGTAAAGCTTATATTTTTACGCAACTTGATATCGATTGTTAAATGTGAATGTATCAAAAAATCATTTCCCCACCTTGATATAAGATTGTAAAATTGCTCCAAATACATTGTCGTTATGGCCATACGACAACTCTATGAAAGCTCCAATAACATCAAAACGGCTAATTAGCATAAATATGTAAAGGTCATATTTTTACGCAACCTGATATCGATTGCATAAGGTGTATGTACCAAAAAACCAATTCTACACCTTAATTTAGGATTGTTAAAAGGTTCCAAATACACTGTCGCTATTGGTATAGGACCACTCTATGACAACTCCAATACCATCACAACGGGTAATTAGCAAAAACTATGTAAAGTTCATATTTTTACGCAACTTGATATCGATTGCTTAATGTGTATGTACTAAAAAATCGATTCTACACCTTAATATAAGATTGTAGAATTGCTCCAAATACACTGTCGCTATGGCTATGCGACAACTCTATGACAACTCCAATAACATCAAATCGGCGAGTTAGCATAAATATGTAAAGTTCATATTTTTACGCAACTTGATATCGATTGCATAATGTGTATATACCAAAAAATCAATACTACACCTTAATTTAGGATTGTTAAATTGTTCCAAATACACTGTCGCTATTGCTATAGGACAACTCCAATAACATCAAAACGGGTAATTATCAAAAATGTGTAAAGTTCATATTTTTACGCAACCTGATATCGATTGCATAATGTATATGTACCAAAAAATCAATTCTACACCTTAATTAAGGATTGTTAAGTGTTTCCAAATACACTGTCGCTATTGCTATAGGACAACTCTATGACAACTCCAATAACATCAAAACGGCTAGTTAGCATAAATATGCAAAGTTCATATTTTTACGCAACTTGATATCGATTGCTTAATGTGTATGCACCAAAAGATCGATTCTACGCCTTAATATAAGATTGTGAAATTGCTCCAAATACACTGTCGCTGCTTACAGGACCACCTCTATGACAACCCAATAACATCACAATCGGTAATTAGCAAAAATATGTAAAGTTCATATTTTTACACAACCTGTTATCGATTGCATAATGTGTATGTATCAAAAAATCAATTCTACACTTTAATATAAGATTGTGAAATTGCTCCAAATTCACTGTCGCTATGGCTATACGACAACTCTATGACAACTCCAATAACATCAAAACGGCCAATTAACAGAAATATGTAAAATTCATATTTTTGCGCTTCTTGATATCGATTGCTTATCGTGTATGTACTAAAAAATCAATTCTACACCTTAAATTAGGATTGTTTAATGGTTCTAAATACACTGTCGCTATTGCTATAGGACCACTCTATGACAACTCCAATAACATCACAACGGGTAATTAGCAAAAATATGTAAAGTTCATATTTTTACGCAACTTGATATCGACTGCTTAATGTGTATGTACTAAAAAATCGATTCTACACCTTTATATAAGATTGTGAAATTGCTCGAAATTCACTGTCGCTATGGCTATACGACAACTCTATGACAACTCCAATAACATCAAAACGGCCAATTAACAGAAATATGTAAAGTTCATATTTTTGCGCTTCTTGGTATCGATTGCTTATCGTATATGTACTAAAAAATCGATTCTACACCTTAAATTAGGATTGTTAAATGGTTCTAAATACATTGTCGCTATTGTTATAGGACCACTCTATGACAACTCCAATAACATCACAACGAGTAATTAGCAAAAATATGTAAAGTTCATATTTTTACGCAACTTGATATCAATTGCTAAATGTGTATGTACTTAAAAATCGATTCTAACTTAAGATTGTGAAATTGCTCTAAAGACACTCTCGTTATGGCTCTACGACAACTCTATGAAAGCTCCAATAACATCTAAACGGCTAAATAGCATAAATACATAAAGTTCATATTTTTACGCAACCTGATATCGATTGCTTAATGTGTATGTACTAAAAAATCGGTTCTACATATTAATATAAGATTGCGAAATTGCTCCATATACACTGTCGCTATTGCTATAGGACAACTCTATGACAACTCCAATAACATCAAAACGGCTATTTAGTATAAATATGTAAAGTTCATATTTCTACGCAACTTGATATCGATTGCTTAGTGTGTATGTATCAAAAAATCGATTCTACACCTTAATATAAGATTGTGAAATTGCTCCAAATACACTATCGCTATGGCTATACGACAACTCTATGAAAGCTCCAATAACATCAAAACGGCTAGTTAGCATAAATATGTAAAGTTCATATTTTTACGCAACCTGATATCGATTGCTTAATGTGTATGTACTAAATAATCGGTTCTACACCTTAATGTACGATTGTGAAATTGCTCCAAAAACATTGTCGCTATTGCTATAGGACAACTCTATGACACCTCCAATAACATCAAAACGGCTAGTTAGCATAAGTGTGTAAAGTTCATATTTTTACGCAACTTGATATCGATTGCTTAATGTGTATGTACTAAAAAATCGATTCTACACCATTATATAAGATTGTGAAATTGCTCCAAATTCACTGTCGCTATGGCTATACGACAACTCTATGACAGCTCCAATAACATCACAACGGGTAATTAGCATAAATATGTAAAGTTCATATTTTTACGCAACTTGATATCGATTGCTTAATGTGTATGTACTAAAAAATCGATTCTACGCCTTAATATAAGATTGTTAAATTGCTCCAAATACACTGTCGCTATGGCTATACGACAACTCTATGACACCTCCAATAACATCACAACGGCTAGTTAGCATAAATATGTAAATTTCATATTTTTACGCAACTTGATATCGATTGCTTAATGTGTATGTACTAAAAAATCGATTCTACACCTTAATATAAATTTATAAAATTAAATAAATTAATAAAATTATAAAAATCGATTCTAAATCTTAAATTAGGATTGTTAAATTGTTCCAAATACACTGTCGCTATTGCTATAGAACAACTCTATGACAACTCCAATAACATCAAAACGGCTAGTTAGCATAAATATATAAAGTTCATATTTTTACGCAACTTAATATCGATTGCTTAATGTGTATGTACTAAAAAATCGGTTCTTCACCTTGATATAAGATTGTAAAATTGCTCCAAATACACTGTCGTTATGGCTATACGACAACTCTATGAAAGCGCCAATAACATCAAATCGGCGAGTTAGCATAAATATGTAAAGTTCATATTTTTACGCAACCTGATATCGATTGTACATGTACATGTTTATGTACCAAAAAATCAATTCTACACCTTAACTTAAGATTGTGATATGGCTCCAAAGACATTGTCGGTATGGCTATACGACAACTCTATGAAAGCTCCAATATCACCAAGACGGCTAAATACCATAAATATGTAAAGTTCATATTTTTACGCAACCTGATATCGATTACATAATGTGAATGTACCAAAAAATAAATTCTACACCTTAATTTAAGATTGTTAAATTTTTCCAAATACACTGTCGCTATTGCTGTAGGACAACTCTATGACAACTCCAATAACATCAAAACGGCTAGTTAGCATAAATATGTAAGGCTTATATTTTTACGCAACTTGATATCGATTGTTAAATGTGAATGTATCAAAAAATCATTTCCCCTTCTTGATATAAGATTGTAAAATTGCTCCAAATACACTGTCGTTATGGCTATACGACAACTCTATGACAAATCCAACAACATCAAAACGGCTAAGTAGCATAAATATGTAAAGTTCATATTTTTACGCAACCTGATATCGATTGCATAATGTGTATGTACCAAAAAAACAATTCTACACCTTAATTTAGGACAAATTGTTCCAAATACACTGTCGCTATTGCTGTAGGACAACTCTATGACAACTCCCATAACATCGAAACGGCCAATTAACAGAAATATGTAAAGTTCACATTTTTGCGCTTCTTGATATCGATTGCATAACGTGTATGTACCAAAAAAACAATTCTACACCTTAAATTAGGATTGTTAAATTGTTCCAAGTACACTGTCGCTATTGCTATAGGAAAACTCTATGACAACTCCAATAGCATCAAAACGGGTAATTTACAGAAATATGTAAAGTTCAAATTTTTACGCTACCTGATATCGATTGCATATTTTGTATGTACCAAAAAATCAATTCTACACATTAACCTAAGTTTGCAAATATGATCCAAATACATTGTCGCTATGGCTATAGGACAACTGTATGACAACTCCAATAACAAATAATA